>NW_024868481.1:0-98847 GCF_013358625.1 Macadamia integrifolia
AAAAAAAAAAAAGAGAAGGAAAGATACATCCTTGAAGTAGATAAAATTTCTTGGATCCATAAAATCCATTTTTGAGAAAAACCAAAATTCTGTAATACTGCAAATAGGAACTCCCATGACAAGGAGTCATAGGCTTTCTAGACATCAATTTTGATCCCCATCCCGCCACCCCTAACTGCAAAGAACATCAGATTTGATAACTCAGAAGCAAGACTAATATTTTCAGATACTATCTTACCCTTTTGGAAGGCCCCTTGTTCTTCAGAGACTAGCTTGGGGAGGAGCACAAACACTCTACTCGCCATGAATTTGGACAGCACCTTACAAAAAAAATTTCCCATACATATTGGCCGGAACTTGTCAAGAGAGGCTGCACCCACCATTTTAGGGATAAGAGTAATGAAGCAATTGTTCACTCCCTTTGGAAGAATTCCCACTCTAAAAAAATATGTCACAACCATACAAAAATCTTCTTCCACTGTACTCCATACCCTTCGAAAGAACGATCCTGGAAAACCATCGGGACCCTGCGAGCTATCCGGATCCAATTGGCATAACATTCTTTTTATTTCTACAGAAGAAGGAACAACCTCCAAAGAGAAAACATCACCTTCCGAGAGCATCTGGGGAATGCAATCCAGCAAATTTATGTGATGGGAAGTTGGTTTTTGCGTATGAAAATCTTCATACAATTCAGATACGTATGAAGATAGACCCTGCTGATCATCAATCCATGATCCATCCTCCTTCCTTAAAAAACGGATTTGGTTGCAAGCTCACCTCATTTTCACTGAAAGGTGAAAAATTTTGAGTTTTTGTCCCCATCTTTCATCCACCTTTGCTTAGCTTTTGAGACAGTAAATTTTCCTACATTTGAGCAGCTTTGAGCAAAGCCGTCTTGGCGTCAGCCTCTTTAGCAAATAGTTTATCAGTCATCCCTGTAGCCTCTATATCATCTTGCACTGAACTCAGCTACTTAGCAGCTTTCCTTACTTCTTCATCAACATTAGGGAAATTATTTCTTGCCCACAACTTTATACAAAATTTAACCTGCTTAAGTTTCTGAGATAAAACATAAATTAGATTCCCTATAACCTCTTTATTCCACACCTCCTAAATGAATTTGTCATAATTTTCGTTCTCCATCCAAAAATTATTGAATCTGAATGGGATGTTACTTAGTTTTGGTGTCACCGCTGACACTACTAGAATTGGCGCATGATCAGAAGACGTTCTCAGAAGAACTTTTTGGTAGATGTTTTTGAAGAGATCCAGCCACATCTCATTACAAAAACTCCTATCAAGAATAACGACCACATGCCCTCTTCTGCGATTATTAGTCCAAGTGAACTTCTTCCCCTGTGAAGGCACTTGCACCAACAGACAAGCATCCACCATCACTTGAAAATCCACCGCAGAGCTCGCATTGAATCTTCCTGGACCCCTTTTCTCATTAGATAGTAATATGGCGTTAAAGTCCCCTATCACAGACCAAGGGACAGTAGGGAGAACGACTGCTCCTAATTCCATCCAGAGCTCTCTACGCCTGACCTTGAAACAATTTGCATGAACAAAGGAAAGACCTACAATACTCCCCAACCAATTCACTATGACTGAAACTTGTTGTTTAGATACAGAAATAATCGATGGGTGAGGGGTACTAAGCTTCCGAAGAATCCAAAGATTCAGAACCTTGCCCAGCCGATCATTATGGATCAAATCCATAGCATACCCTAATTTGTTGATCAACAAGGAGGGGAAGTCATTGACCTTCACCATCAGCTCAGCCAAGCAAACTATATCTAGGGAATGATCCCTAAGAATGGATTGTAAGGCCCTAACACCAGCAGCCTTCTTCACACCTCTGATATTCCAAAAGAGCACTTTCATCATTAACACTGCTTAGCGGCACCAATGTTTGGCCTCTTGGCCTGACCAACATGCTTCTTGCTAGCCTTACCACCTTTGGACACAGCCTTACTACCCTTCTCACGAGCAGCAATGGCTCTATCCACCTCCTCCCCTTCATAAAAAACTTGAGCAACCCTGCCATCTGTAAGCACAGTCGCAGGCATCTGATGCACCATCGTGTCTTCCTCGCGAGGCTGAACTGGGTCTGAAGAAAAGCTCTGGCCCCCACTAGTAACACTACCTCCACCCCTTTGCCCTTAGTCGCCTAATTTCTCCTAGGCCGAGAGACTTGAGCCGCTGTGACCTGGTCTGAACCAATCCCAGTCAAACAGGCCTGGTTTAGAGACTGACCTTGAGAACCATTTTCCTCCTCAATTAAATTCACATCCGATTCTCCCACTGAATCAGCCTCAAAATCTGCCACCTCACCCTCCTCCATCACTGACACTCCCACATTTGAATTCAAATTTTCAATCGGCTCAATCAAGGTTGACTTTCTAACATTGTTCTCAAACATAAAGGAAGATTCCAACACCACGTGATTATTACCCCCTTCAGCCGCTCCATGGAAGGAATTATTTATTGGAGATATATGGGAATCCTCCTCTACCGATCTTTCTATACTTGGAGACTGAGATCAATTTGAGTTTGCACGGACCGAGTCAACTCCATCTTCAACGTACACAGTGCCTAGAATATTCACCGCCCTTACTCGATCATCTTCCTTTTCATCATCAATTTTTTTCTGCCGGCATGTTCCAACCTGATGCCCAATTCTCTTACAGTATCCGCACCATTCTAATCCATCTTCATATTGAACCTTTTGACGAAACGCAAACATCTTTGAAGTTCCTAGTTTCATCCGCTCCACCTGCACTTCGTCGACGCGAACAACCGCCTCAGATACATCCACCTTGACTAGAACTCTAGCAAAGTGTCCATTAGACCTTCCCTTGTTTTGCGATCAAGGGCAACAGGACGACCTACTGCTTTAACGATAGACAACAACACATTCTTATGCCAATATTCGAGTGGAAGATCGGGGAAACGGACCCACACGAGTTTTGTCCATGATTGCTTCTCGTGAATATTGAAGTCTGATTTCCAGTGCTAGAAACGTATCATCTGCTCACCAATTTTCATAGGACTCCTCCGTCAAACTGCTGCCTTGTCCCCTTCACATTTAAATTGAAAAATAACTTATCCTTTCCCTAAGGGATGCATCACCACACCTTGACTCAATTTCCAATTATCTCGTGCTTCCAGGCGCAGCTTGTCTAAAGATATCTGGCAAAAATTAACACGTCCTATCAAGGCAAATCTGAACAACTATCTTTATGATTCATAATCCTGCTGAGGGATTATGACCCTCCTTATGTTACCTGCCTGAGTCGGCTCTGGAAGAGAGTCTATCTCAGGCCATGCCGCATTGCCCACAACTTTGCCATAAGTCTTCTTAGGAGCAGGCCGCCCTTCCACTCCCTCTGTCTGAACAGCTTGTTCTTGAACCACTGGACCTCGATCTAGGTCCTCCCTCACACCACCGTCGTTTTCATCTTCATCCTACACATTCCTCACCTCCTGACTGCTAGCCATTTTTTCACCAATTCTAAGTTTCAAAACTTTTTGGATGGACGAGATGTTGACATGTTAGAGAAGCAGGAGTTCACATGGGTAATGAAAACCCCATTGAGGGCCCAGGTGTCCCAAAGGGCAAAGTAATTAGAGAAAATTAAGCCTGATCATCACTAAGATTAAGTGGGGATCACATCTTTTACCATGTTGCTTTAGTAGGACCGAAATAAGATATTAGTTCTGTTTTTGTGTTTCGCCCCTCGATTGGGCTGCTAGGATTGTAGTTGATGACATTGTTGCTCTTTGTAATTCTCGGATTTGGTGGTTTTGTCCACCTCCTCTCTTTGTAAGCAATTTTTCTAGTCTTGGTTTTTCTACTTCTGGTGTTTTTTGAAGAAAAAATCATTTTGTTGTTGTTGATCAAAAGATATATTAAATAATAAGAAAAAGAAAATCTCACCAAGTGTGTGATGGGTTGGACAAAGTTTTCTCTTGCTGTGTGGTTAACATCACCATGCGATCGAAGGGTTGGAAGTGCAGCCTCCTTCCACCCCCCCCCAAAAAAAAAACCCCTCAAGTGGCCTAGATCCCCCCGTGGTGAATGGATTTCCATTCACCATGGGTTCATGAAAATTGATCCATTAAGGTTTACACTCAGATTTACATAAAAAATATTTGTACTTCGATAAAAAAGAAAAGAAAAGAAAAAATAATAAGATAAGGCTAAAAGGGAAAGTGTTTCCTATGGGGGAGTGCGGATCATGCGTGTGCATGATGGGAAATGGAAGCGAATGAGAAAGCATCCATAAATATGTCATTTTCCATTCCATTGGGGAGATTCTGGTCATCTTCCCCCCTTCCCTCATGTGTCTAGGCTCAAGGGCCACACTCCCCCACAGAAACTTCTTTTCTTAAAAATAATTATACAAATGATTATGAGTTATATATATATATATAATTTTTTTTGGCTAAAAAGATCAATCATATTAAAAAAACTGAACCAAAGGAAACGCGCTAAAAACAAATAGCATTCTCAACAGTTCTGATACGTGGATCCCCCCTTTAGGCATGACCATCAGGAGGAATCAATAAACTAGAAAGCATTATGAGAATCGGTATGAGGTCTGGCCATAGCATCCCATGCCACCTCATCAGAAACATGATTTGGCAAAGACGCAAAAGTATTAGATATTCTCATCTTCGAAGCTTGTTTTGCCAAATAATCTGCCATATGATTCGTCTCCCTGAAACAGTGGGTGATCTTCCATTGGATCAATTCACCTCCTTGAAATCTCTATTAGTTCAGTTTTTGTGTATCTTCGCCTGATTGGGCTGCTAGGATTGTAGTAGATGATATTGGTACTCTTGTAATTCTCGGATTTGGTGGCTTTTCCCACCTCCTTTCTCCATAAACAATTTTCCTAGATTGGGTTTATCCTGTTCTAGTGTTTTTGAATAAAATATTGGGCTATCATTGATAAAAGAAGAAAAAAGAAAAAGAAAAAATTAGCTCATCAAGTGTGTGATGAATTGAATTGGTTAAATATACATGAATCTTTTTTGTTGGATTTATTTTGTAATATTAATGGGTTCATTACCCTAAAAGTTGTTTATAATCCTATTAATATTTGACAAAGTTTTCCTTTGTTGTGTGGCAGACATCACCTTGCGGTTGAAATGTCAGATGTGCCACCTCCCCCCCCCCTCAAACCCTCAAGTGGCCTGGATCCCCCACGGTGAACGGAATTCTCATTCACCATGGGTGTAGGGAAACTCGATTCATTAAGATTAGACTCAGACTTGAATATATATATCTATATATATAAATGGATTTTTTTGCTAAAAGTCAACAAGTATAAATATATATATATATTAAAAAAGAAGATAAATAGAGCACAAGTTTAATGCCTAGGAATTCCTAGACAGATACAGATTTCAATTGATGGAGAGTGGCATTTCATATTTTGTTTCGACGTTAAAGAGGACAGGCTCCGAGCTCCTGTGGGAGCGCTTTGGTACACTTAGATAAAACCCATCATTCTACGCCCATGGACTCGATAGACCTCCTTCAAAGAGATCTCATTCAAATCCATCTAATCTGGATCAATTTACCAAACCTCCCTTTTCAACTCTAGACAAAGGATGCCCCAAATGTCATTGGGAGCACCTTAGGACTATTCTAATAAATAGATCTAGTCCAAGGAGCGCCTCTCTTTTGCAGGTCAAGGTGAAGTTTGTTAGGGTTGGATATATCTTGTATTCTGTAATGGTTCACATAATTTTTTTCTTCGCTAGAAATGAATAATATTATTTAAATAAGCATGGGAAAGAAAAACAGCATTACAAAAAGAACAAAACCAACAAAGATCGCTTCCCTAACCCCCACCTTCGGCATTGCCATCAACAGGGGAGAGGAAAGCACAAATCAATACCTATAGTTCAGTCTTCCTTCTGCATCTCTCCTAATCAGCTCCGTAACGTGATCAAGAAAGACAACATTACCGCATGAGATCCCTGTCTTTGTTGCATCTCTGGCCAGAAAATCAGCAACCGAATTGGCCTCTCTAAAATTATGAGTGGTCTTCTAGGAGATCCCCTCTAGATAAGGCTGAAGGAAAATCCATCTCTGAAGAGCAAACCAAGGGATCTTCTTAAACTGAAAAGAAATTGCAATCGCAGTGGAGTCTGTCTTCACCCACAAGCAGTTTATTGCCAACTCACGAGCCCACATAAGACCCACCATAAGACCTTCCACCTCTGCTTGGAACACACCTATCACCATAAAAATTTATAGGAATCCAGAACTCTTCCCCAATGGTCCCAAAAAACTCCACCCGCACCTGCATGCCCAGGATTACCCATCGAGCTTCCATCAATATTTAGCTTCACCCATTTAACTGCAGTCCACACCAAAATACTTCTAAAATAGACTGAATAGGAGCATCTGGATCTTTAACCCCAGCTTCCTGCAACAAATAATGTCATTAACATTTTTCACTTCTCCTTTGGTACTGGGACGTGGATGATCTACATGATAGAATTCATGCTGAAGCTGGCACCAAAATTATTGTTCCTGAAGATGAGTATGAGGAAAGACTCTTGCAATTCATGTTTGCATTAATAGGTAGGGAGACATGGCTGCAATGTGGAGACAGAGCCTCACAAGAGTTGGAGGCTAGGTGATCAGGTTCCAACGATGGAAGCCTGATTTTTATATTCATGCAAAGAACGTTACTACTAAGCTGGTTTGGATCAAATTCCCTGACTGGCCACTGGAATATTGGCATGAGAAGATTTTGTGGACCATGGCAAAGGCGGCAGGGAGACCTGTGGCGCTGGATAGGTGTACACGATCTACTGCAATGGGTACCTATGCGAGGGTCCAAGTGGAGATGGAAATTGGTGCAAACAGAACAAAAGAAATTCAGGTAGAAAGAAGGCAGCTTGGAACAGGGGAGATTTTCTAGTTTAAACAGAATATTGTATATGAGGATCGGTTGTCCAGGTGTGGTTTCTGCAAAAATGTGGGGCATTCTGTCGATGCCTATAGGGTGAGGAAGGATGCAAAAGCAAGGGAGGAGAGGCAGCGTCAAGCGTCTATACCAGGGGCGATTTTCGTTGAGGAAGGAGGTGGTTCTCGATCTGATAGCCGATGGGAGGGGAGGATTCTGGCAGCTGAGGGGTCCAAATCGGGTAGGAGTCGTTTCCATTTAGGGAAGGATTACCTTCCTTATCTCCAATGCTAATTTATGGAGGTCCAGTGTTAATTCCGTCTCTGCCAATATTCAAGTTGTTCTCCCATTGGGTGAGCAACAGAATATGGAAAGGAATATCCCTTTTGGTATTGATGAGGATACAGCCATTGAAGGGGATAACGAATTAAGTGAACATGGGTCGGATCCGAATGGTAGGTCAGAGGATGGGTCGGTTGATGAAGCGGATGATGGCCAAGAGGCTATTGTGGAGCAGGCACAGCATGGGTCGGATCCGAATGGTAGGTCAGAGGATGGGTCGGTTGATGAAGCGGATGATGGCCAAGAGGCTATTGTGGAGCAGGCACAGCATGATTCATCCATAGATACGGAGCTTGTCGCTGATTCCCTTATTAAGGATGCCCGTGATCTCCAGGGTTCTAATGTAGAGACCAAAAATGCTTTGAGGGATGGAAGGGAGCCAACTAGTGTTTCGTACACTGGCAGAGGAGGGGGCTATGCACTAACTCAGTCATGGGGTGGTCACGGGCATGAGAGAGACTGGCCAGTGCAGTGGTATGATAATGTTATTTCCACATTTAATCCCTTACAGGTGGATGGCGGGACGGTGGTGGCGAACCATAGTGAGGTGGAGCAGATTGACAGAGCTCTTTGTTAGAGGGAGGAATTTGAGGGTGTTCCTGGGAGGAAGAATAATGGGAAACAAGTGGTCAATATGGAGCAGACTTTGTGAAAGTTTGGTCATATTGCTTTAGCAAAAAATAGTAAATGAAAGCCCTCTTTTGGAATATTAAAGGGATGAAGAAGGCCGTCACGAGGCTGGCATTTGGGAATTTTTTAAGGGAGAAGCCGCCAGACTTTCTGTGTATTACTGAGCTAATGGTGCCAGCTGCTGATTTTCCAAAGACGTTTTTTAATAAGCTAGGGTTTGATTCAGAATTTATTCATAATGAGAGAGATGGAAGCATTCCTAATTTATGGCTGATTTGGTGTAGAGGAGTAAGGAAACCTATGGTGATGGCGTCCTCGGAGCAATTTATATCCCTTTTTGTTATGTGGATGCAGGATAGAATTGTCTTAATTGTGGTGCATGAAAAATGCCTAACAGCTACTAGAAGGGCGTTGTGGGCTGATTTGGTTGTTGCCCATCTGGTGGTTTATGCCCCATGGTTGGTTTTGGTTGATTTTGGAGCTCCGATGGACACGTGTTCGTTGATTCAAGTTCTTTCCCAGGGCCAAAAATTTATCTGGACCAATAATAGGATAAAGGGGGGATGTGGCTACTGTGTTGGATAAGAGTTTTTGCAATGATGCTTGGATATCACTGTTCCAGGAGTGTCACTAGTTTGTTTTGCAAAGGGTGGCTTCTGATCACGCTCCTATTCTGGTGGTGTCTGAGGCTGCGGAAAGGCCAAGGAACTGTCCTTTCAGGGTCCAAAGATTCTGGGCAGATCATGATGATTTCTTAATCACTGTTAAGAGGTCCTGGGATGAACATATTTCGGTGTCGTCTATGTATGTGGTGGCTTAGAAATTAAAAAGATTCAAGGGGATCTTGTGATCCTGGGCGAAACAAAGTTTTCTAAATTTCAATTTGGAGTTGGAAGAGGCAAAAAAGGGCATGGAGGATGTTCAGTAGGATATTGAGAGGAATGGTCTGAATGATGCAGTGTTTGCCAAAGAAGCAGATGCAAAATCTAGGTATCTAAAGGCCCTTGAAAATTATGAAAAATTGTGGGCAAATAAATCTCGTATCAGGTGGAGGCAGCAGGGGACAAATGCTCTAAATTTTTTCATATCTCAATTAAGATGAGGAGAATGAAGAATTCCATTCGGGTTTTGAAAAATGAAGATGGGGAGCTGATATCTGATAAGGCGCAGATTAAGGAGTATGTCGCGGGTTACTACGAAAATTTTCACAAAGGTATTCCTCTTGTCGATCATTTGGATTTATTGCAATGTATTCCAAATGTCTTAGGGGAGTGTGATAGGGGGCGATTGATTGGGATGCCTTCAGAGGCTAAAATTAAGGGTGCAGTGTGGGAGCTTGATCCAGATAGTGCCCCTGGGCCGGATGAGTTCCCTGGAGCTTTTTATGAGGTTTGTTGGGAAATTATATCGGCAGATGTGTGCAGCATTGTAAGGTGATTTTTTTTTACTAGGGTCATGCCTTACGAAATCAATTATGATTTTTTGGTTTTGATTCCTAAGGTGGAGGGTGCGTCCTCTTTGGACAAGTTCAGGCCACTTTGCATAGGTAATTTTCTGTGTAAGATCATTTCTAAAGTGTTGGCTTTGAGATTGTCGAGGGTCCTCTCAAAATTAATTTCTCAGGAGCAAGGTGCTTTTCAGAAAGGGAAGATTATTCATTCCAACGTTTCCTTGGCATCGGAGTTAGCCAACATGATGTTTGCATCCACTTTTTTTTTGCTAGAAAATCATTATACTAAAATGAATAAAAGTGGAAAAAATAACAGGGCTACACCAAGTTGAGAAAATAGAATCAAACATAAAGAAAAATCACTTCCCTGACCCCCACCTTCGGCATTGCCATCAGCAGCGGAAAGAGAAGCGCACTAATCAAATCTATAGTTTGGCTTGCTCTCAGCATCTTTTCTAATAAGATCCTTTGTGTGGCCGGAAAATCAATATTAGAGGCTGATATCTCTGTCTTCGCCGCATCTCTAGCTAGGTAGTTGGCAATCGAGTTCGCTTCCCTGAAGTTGTGAGTTATTTTCCTTGTGATACTCTCCAAATATGGCTGCAAGAAGATCCATCTCTGCAAAGTAAACCATGGGATTTTCTTTTGCTGGATAGAGATTGCTACTGCACTAGAGTCCGTCTCCACCCACAAACATGTAATGCCCAGCTCTCGAGCTCGCATCAACCCCACCTTGAGGCCTTCTATTTCAGCTTGGAAGACTCCCGACACTCCTATAAAAATTTTATAGGATTCAAGGATGCCTCCCCTATTGTCACGAAAAATTCCACCAGCACCTGCGCGACCTAGGTTGCCCCTTGAGCTTCCGTCAAAGTTGAGTTTAATCCAATTGACCTCGGGCTTGCACCAGAAAACCTCTAAGATCAATTGAGGGGGAGGACTCTGAATCAAAATTCCGAGCTTCCTGCAACAAATAAGATCAGCCGCGGTCTTAACTTCACCTTTGGTACTTGGCTTAGTGGACTGTATATCCTCTAGTATCATCTGCTTCAAGAACCTTGTCGGTCTTGCCTTGCCATCATGCCTTCTTTTTTTTTTGCTAAAATATCATTTGTATTAAAAAAGGAGATAAAATTATAATACGGAAGGGATACAACACCCAAGTGAAATATAGATAATTTAACTGAGAAGAACGGAGATGGACTTAATCCACCTTCGGTAGTGCCATCAGCAGAAAAAGCCATAAGCCAAATCTCCTCCACAAAGAGTTAAAGACTGAATTAGAGCGCTATAGCAGTCTATATCTCGAATGATCCAAGGCATCCATGTCCAGGTCCATTTTCACTAAGGCTTGCCAAGATGTCACTAGCAGAGAGGTTTCAAAGTGGGCGGCAAACTTTGACAAGATATCCGCTACAGAATTTGCTTCACGAAAGCAATGCGTTATCTTCCACTCCACCCTTTCAAGGTAGGGTAAGCAGTTAATCCACCTTTGCCGAAATTTCCAAGGAATTGTTTTTTTCTGCAAAAGATGAACCACTATGACTGAGTCACATTCTATCCATAAACTTTGCACCCCAAATTGGTTTGCAGCTTCAATTCCTGTGATAATAGCCTGGAATTCCACCTCAAAATTTGTGCAAATTTGAAGGAACTCTCTGTAGCTATATAACACTTCAGCCTTCTCATTGCGCAGAATACCTCCCCCACCTATTTTCCTGGATTACCCAACGAGCAGCCGTCTGAATTTAATTTGACCCATCCTTTTGGAGGAGGACACCAAAAAATTTCAAATAATTATTTTTGCCTGTGTTGCACCCCTGGAAATCCCAAGCTTCTAGAGCACATCAAGTCTTCCGAAACAGCCACCCAGAATGGACCAGGATCTGAGAGCAAATTTTATTTTTTATTTTCAAAAAACAAATCTGCTCAGAAGAAGAGACATCTTCATACCGCTTGGAATTCCTCTCCATCCAAAATAAAAAAGGAATTAACACGAACCCCTTATTCCACTCCCCTTTCAATGACACTGATTTTGCTTAGAGTTTCCACCAAGAAATCAGATGAGATTCATCTAAAAAAACTGGTCTCAACACACCAAAACATTGACAGAACCGAGACCATATAGAGCTGGCAAAGCTACACTCATAAAATAAATGATTTTTAGACTCCTCTGACTTACCACAAAACTACACTTTGAGGGCAGAGGGACACCCCTCCTTTTCACATTCACATCTAAAGCAAGATTATTTTTGACCAATCTCCATCCAAAAACCGCTTGACGCGGTTGAATAGAGGACTTCCACACCAAAGATGACCAGCTCACCTTAGGCGAGCTCCTTCTACAGGCTTCCCAGGCTGACTTTATGGAAAAAACTCCTGCTGAAGAAGGGCGCCAGTGACACTCATCCTCCATGCCTGAAATATAGATCGAATTTGCTTTATTTGTAATGTCTTTCATGTAGTTAGATGCTACCTGAGGAAAGTCCCATCTTGAATTGTGGATAAAGTCGCAAACTTTAGCCTTTAAATTCCCTTTGTGACCACCATCATTCAAAAGCAATTCTTCAATGGAGAGATGATCCAACCACCTGTCCTTCCAGAAATCAATTTTGTGCCCATTACCTACTGTCCACTGCTCATTTAAAGCCACAAAATTCCAGACTTTCTTTATCCCTGGGCAAATCGAAGAGGAGATATGACCAGATTTCAGAGATCCATCTGCTTTTAGAAAGCGACCCCGGAAGAACTTACTCATAGAGGACTCCTCATGCTTAATCTGCCAAGTCAACTTTGCTAGACAGACAAAATTTACATCTCGCAGTCTACGAATTCCTAACCCCCCTTCTTGTTTTGGTTTGCAGACATCGTCCCAAGTCACCACTATTTTCTTTGTCACCTCCATATCACCTGACTAGATAAAAGTTACGCATCCACCATTCCACCAATTTGATAGAATGGTCTGGCCACCAATATACTACGAAGTTATGGACAGGGATACTAGAGATCACTGATCGCACCAACTCCACTCTTCCCACCATTGAGAGCAGCTCTCCCTTCCATCCAGCTAGCTTTCTTTTTATATTATCTAGTAGAGGCAACACGTGAGATCCTCTCACTCTTCCCTTGAAAATTTCCATGCCTAGATATTTCATTGGAAGCCTCTCTGATTTTATGCCTAACAGAGACGAGATATATTATTTCCTGTGGGGAGCCATCTTTCCAAAAAGCAAGCTACTTTTATCTCGATTGAATTTCTGCCTTGAAAAGGCCTGATATTTTTCTAGGAAATCTTGGATATTTTTCACATATTTTGCAGATGCATTCATAAAAATAAATATATCATCTGTAAAAAATAAATGAGAGGGAATGGACACACCTCCAGGTCCCGGGAGAGACTTCAGTTTTCCATCCCTTACTAGCAACTTCAAACCTCTGCAGAATGCCTCCTCCGCCAAAATAAATAAGAATGGAGAAATAGGATCTCCTTGTCTCAGACCTCTGCCCACTGGGAAAAACCCATTGGATCTCCATTCACTAAAACAGATAACCTAGAAGAGCTTAAAAGAAGCTGAATCCAAGAAATCCATTTGTCAGAAAAACCAAACTTTACCAATGTAGCAAAAAGAAATATCTATGACAAGGAGTCATATGCCTTCTGCACATCCAATTTCAATCCCATGCCTCCACCCCTCACAGCTGAATGCATTAGATTTGCCAGCTCCGAAGCCAGACTAATGTTAAAAGAAATGATCTTCCCCTTCTGGAATGCTCCCTGCTCATGTGAGACCAAACCCGGCAAAAGAGGCATAAGCCTAGAGGACATAATTTTAGATAGAACCTTACAAAAAAATTACCCATGCATATTGGCCTAAATTTATCCAGAGAGGAAGCACCATCAGATTTTGGAATTAAGGAAATAAAATTCCTAACCCCCCTTCCTGTTTTGGTTTGCAGACATCGTCCCAGTTCACCACTATTTTCTTTGTCACCTCCATATCACCTGACTAGATAAAGTTGCGCATCCACCATTCCACCAATTTGATAGAATGGTCTGGCCACCAATATACTGCAAAGTTATGGACAGGGATACCAGAGATCACTGATCGCACCAACTCCACTCTTCCCACCATTGAGAGCAGCTTTCCCTTCCATCCAGCTAGCTTTCTTTTTATATTATCTAGTAGAGGTAACACGTGAGACCTCTCACTCTTCCCTTGAAAATTTCCACGCCTAGATATTTTGTTGGAAGCCTCTCTGATTTTATGCCTAACAGAGACGAGATATATTGTTTCCTGTGGGGAGCCATCTTCCCAAAAAACAAGCTACTTTTATCTAGATTGAATTTCTGCCCTGAAAAGGCTTGATATTTTCTAGGAAATCTTGGAGATTTTCACATATTTTGCAGATGCGTTCATAAAAAATAAATATATCATCTGTAAAAAATAAATGAGAGTGAATGGACACACCTCGAGGTCCGGGAGAGACTTCAACTTTCCATCCCTTACTAGCAACTTCAAACTTCTGCAGAATGCCTCCTCCGCCAAAATAAATAAGAATGGAGAAATAGGATCTCCTTGTCTCAGACCTCTGCCCACTGGGAAAAACCTCATTGGTTCTCCATTCACTAAAACAGATAACCTGGAAGAGCTTAAAAGAAGATGAATCCAAGAAATCCATTTGTCAGAAAAACCAAACTTTACCAATGTAGCAAAAAGAAATTTCTATGACAAGGAGTCGTATGCCTTCTGCAAATCCAATTTCAATCCCATGCCTCCACCCCTCACAGCAGAATGCATTAGATTTGCCAGCTCCGAGGCCAGACTAATGTTAGAAGAAATGATCTTACCCTTCTGGAATGCTCTCTGCTCATCTGAGACCAAATGCGGCAAAAGAGGCATAAGCCTGGAGGAAATAATTTTAGATAGAACCTTACAAAAAAAATTACCCATGTATATTGGCCAAAATTTATCCAGAGAGGAAGCACCATCAGATTTTGGAATTAATGAAATAAAACAATTATTTATTCCTTTGGGCAGGTATCCCATTTGAAAGAAATAAACAACTGCCTTACCAAAGTCCGTCTCCACTATCTCCCAACATTTCCTGAAGAATTTTCCTAAAAATCCATCAAGACCTGGAGAACTATCAGGATCCATATCCCACACTGCACCATCATGCCTTCTATTATTTCTTTCATGCCAAATATGATCAACCACTAACCCCATGATCCACGCTTATTTGAAGCAAACAGATTTTTGCTTTCTTCTCCACCATTGAAATAAATCAGGCATGGTTTCAGCTTTCTTCCATACCACATTCAAGCACCCATAGAAAAAGAGCCATATATCCTCCGAGTAGGAGCATTGAAGGAATATATGAGTCATTGTCTCAGCCTCCATTCTACATAAGCTGTATTTAGAGACAAGGGCAATGTCCCTCTTCTAAGCAGCGTCATCCATAGGGAGCTTGTCATGCACCATTCTCCAACCAAAGATAGACACCCTAGGCTGCATCTTTTTACTCCAAAACAGAGAGAACCATGGCACTTTCGGGTTGTAGATCCTGATAACTTCCCAAGTAGAGTTAGAATTGAAAATCCCATCAGAAGTTAGATTCCACAGACACATATCTTCATAGTTATAAGAGGGAATTTTAATAGTCTGAATTATCTCAAAAATATCACGCAGCAAAGGGGAGTTTACATTTGGCAATGTCCATTTGAAATTGTCAATGAAGTCCCTGACCTTTCCCTTGCAGTGAAGACTTGGCTCTCCTTTCAGACCAACTAGCTCTAGGATGGATTTTCCACCCAACCATTTATCCAACCAGAAATTGATGCTTTTCCTGTTCCCAATCATCCAGGCTTCTTTGGATGTCACAAACTCCCACATCTTCCTAAAGCCAGGCAAATCGAGGATGGCTTATAGGATTTTTTGAAAGATCTATCACTCCTTAGGAATCTCGCCCTTAAAAATTTGCATGCTAAGGATTTCTCATGCTTGACCCTCCAAACTATATCATAGAGCATGGCTTTAGTTATGTCTTTGAGCTTTCGCAGCTCCAACCCACCTTCATCCTTAGGCCTACAACATACTTCCCATCTAACTGATATTTTTTTTGCAGTATCAATCTCACCTGTCTAGATGAAGTTCTTCATCCACCTCTCCATTGTTATAATAAGAGAAGAAGGCCACCAATATATGGCTGAGCTATGGTTCATCATTCCAAAGATCACAGAGCGGACCAATTCCACTCTTCTAGCCATGGACATGATCTTTCCTTTCCATTCAGCTAGCCACCCTTTAACTTAATCCAGAATGGGGATAAGCGCCTCCATTTTCACCCTTCCCTTAAAGATCTTGACCCCCAAGTAGCGGGTGGGGAAGTTACAAATGGAGATACCAAGCTCTTCCACAATGGTTTGCTTTCTAGGGGCAAGAATAGATCCCAGGAAAAGCTTGCTTTTGTCTAAATTGATTTTCTGGCCGAAGAAGCTCTGGTATTTAGAGAGAAAAATATGTAGATTTTTAACATACCTGATGGATGCATTTGAGAAGATGAATACGTCATCGACAAATAAAATATGGGTAAGGGTAATAGCACCACGAGGACCTGATAGAGTCTTAATGCTCTTGTTGGCTAGGAGCTCAGATAAGCCTCTACAAAGAACCTCTTTTGCAATTATAAACAGCATTGGCAAGATCGGATCCCCTTGTCTCAGACCTCTCTCCACACTTAAGTATCCAACAGGGCCACCATTTAGCAGAACTGATATTCTGGCTGATGCTAGGATCTGATAGATCCAAGAGATCCATTTTTCAAAGAAGCCAAATCTCCTTAGGATATGGAAAATAAAGTTCCAAGAGATCGTTTCGAACACCTTCTGGATATCAATTTTTAAACCCATGCCCCCTCCTCTTGTGGATGCGAACATCATGTTGGCCAGCTCAGAGGCCAATGATATGTTAGAATGAATGATCTTCCCTTTTTGGAAGGCCCCTTGCTCCTCAAAAATTATTTTTGGAAGAACACGCGTCAGTCGCATAGTTAGAACCTTTGATATTATTTTGTAGAAAAAATTTCCCATGCACAGCGGCCTGAATTTGTCCAGAGATAATGCTTCTTCAGTTTTTGGAATTAAGACCAGAAAATTATTGTTAATTCCGTAAGGCATAAAGCTAGTTTTGAAAAACCATTTGATAGCCCTACACACATCTGAAGATATGATATCCCAGCATGATTTATAAAATGCTTCAGGAAACCCAGCTGGACCAGGAGCACTATCTGGATCAAGATCCCACACCGCACCCTTGATCTCAGTGTCAGAGGGAATACCATCTAACCGACCTCTATCCCTTTCTTCCAAAACTTTTGGAATACATTGCAGTAAATCCATGTGATCGGTCAGGGGAATACCTTTGTGAAAAAGCCCATAATATCCCGTGACGTATTCCTCAAGATGTGCTTTATCAGAGATCAAAGTCCCATCATCTGTCTTCAAATATTTAAAGGAGTTCTTCATTCTCCGCATCTTCACTGAGATGTGAAAAAGTTTTGAGCATCTATCTCCTTGTTCCCTCCATCTAGAATGAGATTGTTCAGCCCACAGTTTTTCATAATTTTACAAGGCCTTCAGGTATCTGGTCTTTGCATCAGCTTCTTCAACATCTATCTCCTTGTTCCCTCCATCATGATGTTTGCATCCACGAGACAAGGAGGTATGAGCTTAAAAATTGATATCTAGAAGGTGTATGATACCATCTCATGGAATTTTATCTTCCATGTTTTGAGAAAGTTTGGCTTCTCTAAACAATGAATTTCTTGGATCTATCAGCTTCTCGTGTTTGCTAAAATTTCTGTCCTTCTGAATGGTGGTCCTATTGGTTTTTTTGGCATGGAGAATGGTTCACATAATTAATATTAAGCTTACACTTGTAATTGGTGGATCTAGTTTGTGATCCATTACATGTACGGGGTAAAATTGTAATTGTGTGGAGATTAGTGTTTCTAAGTTCCCTATATACATATATATATCCCTATATACATATATATATATATATATATCTAAACACTTAGTGAGGTGGAGAATGATATATGAGTTTTTGCACAATAAATTATGCATGTTGTGTATAATTATTTACTTAGGCCCTCTTTGGTAACATTTTTTTTTTTAATCTATTTAACAAAAATCATTATTGAAACCATTTTTTATCAAAACATGAAAATGGTATGATAACTAGTTGACAGGAATTATTTTTTGTGAGAAATAGTTTATATCTCTATGTGCAAAATGGTTTTTTTTTTTTTTTTTCTTATATAGAAATGGTGAAGAGATGTTTCCTTCACCCATCTTCCTTATAACTCTCCCTCTCCACTTTTGAATGAAGAAGAGAGGCAGGGACTTTAAGCACGTGCTCATTAAAGTTCAGTGCAAAAATAACTAAAAATCAATTTTGGCTAAAACACATAAATGACTCTTGATTTTTATCAATTTTTTTTTAAATAGAACCAAGCTCCATAAATGATACGAAAGGCAACCAAAACCATTTTTGTGAACAAAAGTGAAAAAGAAAAACGATACCTAAGAGGGCCTTAATTTCTTTCTTGTGATTATGCTTTCCTCCCCAAGAGATTGTCTGCTTCAATACCATAGAGGACTTTAGTTCTTATTGCTTATTTTTTTCTCTTAACTCCTCAGCTTAACAGAGTTATTTTCTGTCATGTTTTGCTACAGGATAACTTTCTGGCTGATCATTTATCATCTTTAGGCTCAAAAAGTCAATTTAATTTCTGCTTCTTGGAATATTGATCCTCCTTTCATGTATATCTCTTTTGTTGTTCTCAAACTGTTGTGGAATTTGATTCTTACATAATGAAGACCTAAGCTATGCCATGTTGTTCATAATTTGACCTCCAATTGTCATATAGAAATTTACTACATGCTTATTTCAAAATTGAGGACGTTTCATAGACTTACAATTTGACTTTTATTTTGTTTAATCATTAATATGTGCACTCAATTTTCAAGTTCTTGTTCGTCATAAACAACAAATAATTTCTTGAAACCATTCTTAGGAAGTTGCCGGTGTCAAATTATCTGAAACGTCCCTCATTTTCTTTCTCCATCTTTCGTCTGCTTTGTTTTAATTTTTCTCCAAGTTCGATCATTTTTTTCAATTCCTTCAAGTTTGATCATTTTTGTTTTCAATCTCTGAACAGTAAGACTTCTTACATCTCATTAATGTTCAATATCAACCATGTATGCTTTTATTTTTATTTTTTTTCCCTAAACAAGAGAGTCAATACGCTTGCACCCGTGAATTTATTCTTCGAATTGCCATTTATGCATGAGGGCGAACCTCTACACAATTGTAAGATTGTTCTATTGTGTAAGGTTAATGGCCGTAGGTTTTTCGGGATCCTTTGGCCCTCTTTTTGCCATCCATGGGCCTGCACCACCGTATTTCTACTTAGAGATACATGGGAGTCTATTTCGCAGTGCCTTTTAGGTTTTCCTTATGGGTTTGGTTCTCTAAAAAAATAGTAAAGATGATGGTCCAACATTGGGGATTGAGAGAAATTATATTTGGAGTCACCACCTACAGTTAGGACATAGGACTTGATGGGTGAGCCCGATCCATAAGGAAAGGGCTCGAAAGTTGGTCCGGTCCAGAGATGAGGATAAGCATCAGGTTATGGAATTGGGAAGGTGTTAGGCACCCACTCTACTCAGTTAAATCAGTCTTCCTAATAGATGCTTGTGTCTTGACTCTTGACACACAAATCGAGGTGACAAGATCGACAAGTATTTTGACAATATTTAGGTTTGGGAGAAGCTTAGGATGAAAAATACTAAACAATAAAGGCTAGAGGCATTTCTTCAGCATTTGGACACTCCTTGGTAGTTGGGAATGAGAACGATAGGTGAAAAGGTGAAATCTAGTGGGTCTGTCAAAATTGGCATATTTTCTTTAAGGGCCCACAAGTACAAGATGTATACAATTGGAGGCCCCACATAAAAGTAAGGGCATCTTGGTCATATTATATTCTCACAGGCCCTCGGGAAGGAAATATTTCCTTCCCAGATTCCTGGGCCCAAAGTTGTTGATCCTACCCTCCATAGGCTTCTGACTTCTAGGTATGATTCAGGGGGAATCGGTAGTCTGATTTTTGTGCACCACACATCATCGGAATCGTTTTTTGAACATTATCTATCGATACGGGTGTCGAGCCTTTTTGGCTTAAAGTCAACTAGGATTCACAAGATATCTTGCCCTATTGAACCATGGAGATGTTCGAAAATCATTTTCCATGTCGTTCCCGCACTGTGAGATAGTACTTAGATTTGACTCATCAGTGTAGAATGAGTTAATATCGAGAGTCTTGAGATAGAACATGGTTTGACTTTGATAAGGTCCCGGGTTGCATTAGATCCAATTAGGGCTTCAGGCTGGATTAGAGTTTCAGGTTGAGTCCATGTCACTTCAAAAGGTTGAAATCTCCTCCGATCAAAAGCGTAGATCTAGTTCACATCCTGTAAATCATCATTGCTGAGGGCAAGTGACAAAACTGGGTGTCTACGCATTGCGACCTAGTGGGGGTGGATTTGTACAATAAACCTCGCATGGATGAAGAGAACATCCAATCCTCTACAAGGTCAGGCATTGCCTACCTAACAGATCCCTATTGCATTAGACATAATTGTGTATATATATATAGGGAGTGTCTAAATGGAACCTCTATTGATGTATTTAGAACTTGACACCTTTTAATTTTCCTTGTCTTATTTCAAAAAATTCTTAAGATAGGTATATGAAATGGTTTTAAAAGATAAGTGGAACGTGACATGCATATAATTATGTCATCATCAAAAGGATCATTATCATTCAAATTTTTTTGGATACACATGTGAAATGAAATTATTACTCTCATTGTACAAAATTATGTATCATATTAAAATGAAAAAAAAAAATGAAATTACAAATTATTTGACAACTTGAGGGTATCAATAAGAAAATTATATTTTAGCAAAAAAACAAATATATATGTATGTGTGTGTGTGTTTGTGCACCTATAATTGTATTGTCTTCATGAGAGTTCCTTGTCTCAGGGCCCTTAGAGATGGTGATGGTC
Organism: Macadamia integrifolia; assembly: GCF_013358625.1. NCBI lineage: Eukaryota > Viridiplantae > Streptophyta > Magnoliopsida > Proteales > Proteaceae > Macadamia > Macadamia integrifolia. Next base: position 20,497 of record NW_024868481.1, read on the forward strand.
ATGTCTATCACTACATGGGAGTCTGGGAGGGTTGACTTATAAAATGTCAAAGGTCAAAGGTCAGAGGATTGACTGATAAAGTGGTACTATCTATAACTACTTGGGAGTTCAAGTGGTGAAGGTCACGTCTATCACTACATGGGACTCAGAGGTACAAGAATCTATTTGTTTTTCTCGTACCTAAATGGTTTGGAACGATCAATTTATCGGTGCAAACCAAAATCAAACAAAAAAGAGAGTCTATCAATTTGATTGGGAGTTAGCATGTCTCAGCCATAGCTAAATATGGAAAGCATTATCGCAATAGCAGGCGACATCATGTCCTTTTGTTGGGTTCTAGTCCTCCAAATCCAATGGAGTACTCTTGGTTCATGATCCTCTTATCTCTTTCTCTCTGTGCAGCAGCCACCAATGTTTTCCTCATCCTCTTCTCTCAGAGAAAATCCAAGAAAACCAAGCTCTCTTTACCACCAGGCCCTCCTTCACTCCCCATAGTAGGCAGCATCTTCTTAAACCAACTATGGTACGAAGAACCTTCATGCACCAATCATGTGCAGGACGCAGTAAAGCCTGCTTGCTTTAAAGAATTTGGAATGGCAAAAACTCGCACTTTTCCAGGACCTTCCTCCAACAATCCAAGTCTTCCGACTGGATATTTCACCATAGCGTCATCATCATCTAACCAGTAGTTACTATCACGCAAAGTTTACATACAATACAACTAACTACATGTCAACAATAACCTCATAGCCGTAGCAGCCTTTCAATAATTCGATTCCAGATCGGCTACCGGTTGGTAAACCGAGAAAGGAAATGAATCAAAAGACTACTCGCCGGGGCCGAAAAGACATTCATGCCAAGGTCAGAAACAACCCATGCAAAAGCAACTAAATAATTCCAGATCGCTGAAATTATGACAGCTTGCACATTGAGAGGGAAGCGATCAGTTGTAGAAGACAAATCATAACTAAATAAACAACATGTCTTCCGAAGACGCGAAAGTGGCTTCAACTGATCAAAAGTCCCATCCATAGGGATGCGAGACAACACTTCCATACACCAATCATGGGCAGGTCGAAGCAGAGCCTGTTTAAGGGCATTAGGTATCGCAAATACACGAATCTTTTTTTTTTAGCATGAATGGGTCCAAAACGGGTGGGCAATCTTCTTTTATGATTTTAAACATGATTTAAACATCAAACATCGTTAGTTTTGACCCCAAGGTGGTGAAATGCTAACCTCATTCGCTTATGATAGGTTCCACTAGAATTTACATTTCTCACGTCGGATCTCACCCGTACCGAACATGAGCTTTTGTACCCAACAAGTAAGTGGGAAGAGGACATTTGCCTTTATTTTAAGCTTGTTTTTGTATCATTAAATGGTATCTAGACTAGCCATGTCATCATGCAAATTATGTGTTGATTAATCATCCTCGTATGCCATTCGCACGCATTGCTTGTGCATTCTAAACAAATGATTTATGATATGTGTGTTGTGATGCTAAAGGATTGATGTGCTGAATGGTTGGATTACTGTACATGATGCATTATTAGACTAGACGCCGTAGTCGGTTTGGAAACAAGTGCATTGGTGGCCCGTGGTATGGGACGCGGTGGCACTATGCAATAGTACTTTGTCATATAAGAGCATGCAGTTTAGGATTATCATTCCCTGTGCTACGACCCTTCCCAACAGGGGTTGAGGTGTTGGGTTTTCACTTGGGAGGAAGCAGTGATCGCGGTTGTGGGGTCACTGTGGTGGTTAGACATACGCCCGACGGGTCATTAGGACAGTCGGCAACCTCAGTGGTATATTCAAGAGGGCCAATCGTACTGGTTTTAAATTGCTGGGGTCGGCACCTTTACATTTCTGTCATTTACTTTTATGTTGAGAGCCAGTAGTCGGCATGCTTTACTTTTCTGAGTACTCACGGTGGGCCTTCTCCGACAACCCTATGGGCGTATAGCGGGATGGAGTTCGCGACTCGTACCCGGGGCATACGCACACTATAGTTGTGAGTAGCACATAACCTAAGATTTAGTAATGTTGTTTAGGTGGATAAGATTTAAAATGAATTGCATAGCATATAGTGCATATGGATGTGATTGTTTGTGTGGTCTTTCTTTTCACTTACTGAGCTAGTGAGCTCATCCCACATGCACACCTCTTTTAGATGATTTTACAGATCACCCGCCTGAACATCAGGAGTCAGGCCCCACAGTCGAGTTTTCTATTGAGGATTGGTGGATCCCTGAGGAGTATGAGCACGGTGCTGATTGCATGTGCGAGGGCTGTGCTGCGGGACCGCAGTAATGACACCGTATAGGATTTTGCTTTTTGATTTTGATAATCTCCCCTTTTGTGTACTTGATATGTAAATTGTTATTCTTTTTGTGTAAATATCATGCCTGCGGTCCCACATGTACTTAGTTATATACTACAATTTGGGTATCAAGTATATTGGGGATATTTATAAGTAATTTAAGTCTTCCGCTGAACTTTTGAACACTTATCTTAGATGTGGGTATGCTGTGGTGGGGTACTGTATTAGATGATCTTGACAGGTTTGGGTTAACCGGAGTTAACTCGGTCATCTGTCCGGTTCTGTGTGAACGGGGTGTGACAATGGGTAATGGTAGTGCTTCCATAGAGGGTGGTGGTGGTAGAACCTCCATAGAGAGTGGTGGTGGAGCCTCCTCAGGGGGCGGAGATGTGTCTCAAGATCCAAATATGGAAGGGGAATCTTCAAATACAATTTTGGGGGATTTTACACCTCAATCAAGGAGGCCTTTCCCATTGGGCGCTAATGTGGGATTGCCTTCCCATAATAGAACTCTTTCAAATTCAAAATTAGAGTCCAACGCAAGGCTGAATGTTATTTTGGATGTGGAGCGGACGGAGATGGAGTGGCTGGATGTGGGTTCTAACCCACCTCATTCCTAGAACCATGTGGGTATCTCTGACCCACATCAAGCTCAAAACCATGTGGATTTGGGAAATGGGCCTGATGGTGCAATGGATGAAGGTGGAATTGGCTTGGCCGCCCTCCCTATGGATGGTTATCAAGAAGGCTTTCATAGGAGTCTACGGTTTGTTTCTCGTGGTGGCGCATCTTCTAAAGGAGGCTATGTGGCAGATCATACGGGACTGCTTCGGAAAAAACCTATGAATGCTGCAGGTGATGGAGTAGGAAAAATTGATATGGCTGCCAATCAGCGAGAAGAGAATCAAAGTGGTTGGGTCACCCAAAAAAAAAAAAAAAAGAGGGAAAGGAGGCAAGTAATCCAGATCAGTCCCTTGCTAGGCTTTGTGATGATGCGAGCACTCTTTTGGAATATCTGTGGTACGAAGAAGGACTCTGCCAGAATTTCCTTAGGGAAAATTGTGAGTGATCATATGCCTGACATCATATGTATCGCTAAGCCGATGATTGATGTTTTTAAATTCCCAAAGTTGTTTTCAACAAGCTTGGGTTTGAACCGGACCTCATTCATAATGTGAGAAATAATAAGGAGCCTAATCTATGGGTGATCTAGAGAAGAAATTTGTTAAAGCCAGTGATCTCCTTTATATCAGACCAGCAACTTTCCCTCCAATCAAATTGGCAAGGTTGCACTATGGACATTTCGATGGTCTATGCTAGATGCCTTAGTGCTGATCGCAGGAGTCTTTGGATGGATTTGGTCGTTGGGTCTTTGAATAGGGTGAGAATGATTATTGGAGATTTCAATGCCACCCTCTTCAACCATGAAAAGTGAGGTCTTGGCAGGTTCTGTATAGGAGCTGCTGCGTAATTTGGAGCTATGGTGGACTCCACTTCCATGATCCAAGTTGTAGAAACGCAGCCCTAAAATGATGCAGAAGATAATGGAAAAACAAAACAAACACCATGCCTGTCTAGGTGCTGCACCAGTACTCCCTAGATTAAACTGCGATGGAATACAAGACATCATACACCAACAATCTCCACCTTGGCTTGAATTCTGTCGAGCCTCCTGTAAAGATAACTTGTAGACGTCTCCATTGTACCTCATTAGAGGCACAAACCCGCACCTGTTTGGTGCATCCCTCATCTTCAATAATGAGTAATATTAATCAAGTCCAAACAGGACTCGAACTTCTCTGTAGTAACTAGCTTTGTAAACATATCTGCAGGATTGAGATCTGTATGAATTTTTCTCAAGTGAATACTGCCTTTTGACACAAGCTCCCTGATCTTGTGAAATCTCACATCAATATGCTTTGTCCTTGCATGAAACACCTGATTCTTTGCAAGGTGTATGGCACTCTGACTGTCACAGTGTAACACTGTACCTCCTTGCTCCAGCCCCAACTCACGAACCAGTCTAGCCAACCAGACTCCTTCCTTGGCAGCCTCAACTGCTGCCATGTACTCTGCCTCTGTAGTGGACAATGCAATTGTAGACTGAAGTATCGCCCTCCATGATATAGGTCCACCAGCTAATGTAAACACATACCCTGTAGTAGACCTCCTCTTGTCTAAATCACCAGCATAGTCAGAATCAACATAACCTGCCAATTCTGTAGAACTTCCCTTGCCACTGAACATAACACCTATATCTTTAATCTTGCTCAAATATCTGAAGATCCACTTAATTGCATTCCAATGCTCCTTCCCTGGATTACTCATGTATCTGCTAACAACACTGACTGCATGAGACAAATCCGGCTTGCTACAAACCATAGCATACATGAGACTCCCAACTATGCTAGCATAAGGGACTTGAGACATCTGCTCCACCTCCTCATGTGTTGTAGGGCATTCCCTTTCAGATAACTTGAAGTGGCCAGCTAACGCAGTGCTAACCGGCTTAGCCTTTTCCATATTGAAATGCTCTAGCATCTTTTCAATATACCTCTTCTGAGTTACCCAAAGTTTTCCTGCATTTCTATCTCTAAGGATTTCCATGCCAAGGATCTTCTTAGCGGCACCAAGATCCTTCATCTCAAATTCAGCACTCAACAAAAACTTCAAAGAGACTATATCATGTTTGTTCTTTGCAGCAATGAGCATGTCATCAACATAAAGCATCAACAAAATAATGGAATTATCACTTGACACTTTATAATAAACAAAACTATCATACTCACTTCTTGTGTAGCCAATCTTCATCATGTGGGAATCAAAACTCTTGTACCACTGCCTAGGAGATTGCTTAAGACCATAAAGCGACCTCTTAAGCAGACATACATGGTCTTCCTTTCTCTGCACCTTGAAACCTTCAGGCTGCTCCATGTAAATCTGTTCCTCCAAGTCACCATGAAGAAATGCAGTTTTCACATCAAGTTGTTCAAGCTCTAAATCATACATGGCCACCAAAGCAAGTAGTACCCTGATCGAAGTGTGTTTCACCACTGGAGAGAATATTTCATTGTAGTCTATCCCCTCCTTCTGTGCATAGCCCTTGGCTACAAGTCTAGCCTTATACCTTTTACGCTTCTTCTCAGATGCTGCCTCTTTCTTATGAAAGACCCATTTACACCCAATGATTTTTCTTCCCTTGGGTTTTTCCACAATCTCCCAAGTCTTGTTCTTCTGTAGATATTCCATTTCCTCCATCATAGCTGTCATCCATTTATCATGCTGTGCATCACTCAAAGCATCATGGTAGGAAGATGGATCACCTGTACCTACAGTGAGGGCATAGGCAACCATGTCCTCAAACCCGTATCTCATAGGTGCTTTGTGAGTACGCTTCCCTTTACCCTTTGCCACAGTATAGTGAACTTCTACTGCTTCTTGTTGTCCGGGTAAGTCACTTGATGACTCATTCTCTCTTGTTGTTTCTAACTCACCTAACTCCACCTGCACAGTAGAATCTTCTTTATTTTCATCAACTGCTTGTGAATTGTAATTTGACTTCACTATATGAGACTCATCAAACACAACGTCTCTGCTAACCACAACTTTCTGTGAACTTGGATCCCACAACTTGAATCCCTTTACGCCTTTCTTAAAACCAAGAAAGATACATTGCTTAGACTTTGAGTCTAACTTGGAACGCTGCTCACTCTCAACATGAGCATAGGCTGGACAACCAAATATTTTTAGAATAGAATAATCTACTGATTTTCCTGTCCATACCTCTTCAGGAATTTTACAATCAATTGCCTTTGATGGAGACCTATTGATGAGGAAACATGCCATGTTCACTGCTTCTGCCCAAAATCTCTTGCTCAACCCTGCATTCAACCTCATACTCCGAGCACTTTCTAAAAGTGTTCTGTTCATCCTTTCAGCTACACCATTTTGCTGTGGTGTCTTTGGAACTGTGAAGTGACGTGTAATCCCTTCAGCTTTGCACAATTCTAGAAACGGCTTGTATGTGTACTCTCCTCCATTATCTGTTCTCAAGTATTTAATTTTCTTTCCTGTCTTCCTTTCTACCTCAGCCTTCCATTCCTTAAATTTAGTGAACACCTCACTTTTATGCTTCATGAAGTAGATCCAAACTTTCCTTGAGTAATCATCAACAAAGGTCACGAAGTATTCTGCCCCACCTTTAGATTTTGTTGTTGAAGGACCCCATACATCACTGTGTACATAATCAAGCACCCATTTACTCTTATGTTTTGCAGTTTTGAAACTAACCTTGCACTGTTTTCTGAACACACAATACTTGTAGAAGTTCAGTTTACAAGTTTTTACTCCCTTCAACATTTTCCTTTTATGAAGCTCCATCAATCCTCTTTCTCCCATATGCCCAAACCGCATGTGCCACAGATAGGTATCATCTGTATCAAATACTGCATCTGTAGTCACAGATGCTCCACCTATAACTGTGCTCCCTATGAGTTTGTATAGGTTTCCTGCTAGCTGTTCCTTCATGACAACCATTACACCCTTAATAACTTTGAGAACTCCACCTTCTGCTATGTACTTACAGCCATTTGAGTCAAGTGCCCCCAAAGATATTAAGTTTTTCCTTAATTCTGGTACATGTCTCACATCTACTAAGGTTCTTACTATCCCATCAAACATCTTGATTTTGATAGTGCCTATCCCAATGGTCTTGCATACGGCATCATTCCCCATTAGGACAGACCCACCATTATATGGTTGATATGTATCAAACCAATCCTTATGTGGACACATGTGATATGAACATCCAGAATCTAAAATCCAAGAATCAGAAGGTTGGTTCTTACCTGATGATATAGAGAGTACATCTCCATCATCTCCATCTGAACTGTCAGCCACGCTAGCTTCCTCAGATGCCTTATCTACACCTTTCTTCTTTAAGTCCGCCTTCCTCTTCAAGCACTCTCTCTTCATATGACCTTCCTTCTTGCAATAGTAACAAGAGACCTTTGTCTTTGCCCCTTTTGATTTCAATCGACTCTTCCCAGATCCCTTCTGATTTGATCTCCCTCTTTCCTACTCCTTGTCACCACCGAAAAAACCTTCTCCTTGAGATTTCGTACTACTGGCCTTCTTCCTTGTATCATTAGACATGAGGGCAGCTACGACTTCATCCATCTCAAGGGTCTCCTTCCCGTACAAGAGAGTCGTTACTAGGTGATCATATGATTCTGGGAGCGACGACAGCAATAGTAACGCCTTGTCTTCATCCTCGATCTTAACCTCCAGGTTTGCAAGTTTACTTACAATCTGATTGAACATGTTAAGATGCTCTAATAAATCCGTACCTTCCTCCATCTGTAGAGAATACAATTGCTTCTTCACGAACAACTTGTTCGTTAAGGACTTCATCATATAGATGCTTTCAAGTTTCGCCCATAACTGCGGTGTAGATTCGATACCCACAACATATTGTAGGGCATCATCAGAAAGATTTAATCGGATAGCACTTACCGCCTTTTCCTCCATCTCTTCCCAATCTTCGTCAGTAATTTTTGCAGGTTTCTTCGACTTCCCCAACAACGTTTTTGCCAAACCCTGCTGTATCAAAAGATCCTTCATCCTTTGACGCCAGAGGGTGAAATTGTTCTTCCCATTAAACCTCTTGATGTCATACTTGACATTCGATCCCTTCCCTACCATCGTGATAGTAAACCCTAGAAAATGAAAACCTAGAGCTCTGATACCAATTTGTAGAAACACAACCCTAAAACGATGCAGAAGATAATGGAAAAACAAAACAAACAATGCACACTGATTTTACGAGGTTCGGCAAGGTTGCCTACGTCCCCGGTGAGATGAGATCCTACTTCACTATCAATGGAGAATAGGGTTACAGCACTCGTCCTCACACCTCTCAGTATTGCTTGCATTACAGAGAAAGAAACCCTTGCTACAAATATATAGCGAAAAAACCCTAATCCGGATTAAACTACACAAGTTCCCTCTTTTGGAAGAAAGTTCACTTGGACCAACAACAGAAAAAGGGAAAATGTCACTGCTGTCCTGGACAGGTCTTTTGTCAATTCTGAATGGTTAGAATCTTTCAATGGTTGCGTGCAACAGGTTCTTCTTAGAGTCTCCTCAAACCATGTCCCTGTCCTGGTTCGTTCAGGTAACACTATGAAACCAAAGAATTGTACTTTCCAATTAAATAAATTCTGGTTAGACCATTTGGACTTCACCACTATGGTGGGGAATGCTTGGAGTATGGAGTTATATGGCTCCCCCATCTCCATTCTGGCTAAGAAACTTAAGATGTTGAAGCCAATAATTCTATCTTGGTCACATATTGCTTTCCCTAAGCTAAAAGTAGAGGTCAAGAACTCTAAAACTGAACTAGAGGCCATTCAGCGAAGAATTGAAGATGAAGGGATTACCAGCCAGCTCTTTAATTTTTAGGTAGATGCAAGAAACCAGTACTGGAAAGCCATGGAGTATCATGAGAAAATGTGGGCAGAGAAATCCAGAGTCAGATGGCTGAGGGAAGGGGATATAATCTCCAGTTTCTTTCACGTTATGACAAAAGTGAACAAAAATGCCATCAAAATTATTAAAAAAGATGATGGGGTAGTGATTAACGACTAAGACCTGATGGGGAACTACCTTGTGGATTTTTATGAAAATTTTCACAGAAGTGTTGCTCCAGAAATCAAGATGGCGGTCTGGGATTTAGATCCAGACAGCTCTCCAAGTCCCGATGGCTTCTTAGGGGCTTTCTTCATGAAGTGTTGGGATGTAATCCAGTGTGATGTCTGCAAGGCACTTAAGTACTTCTTCTCCTCAGGTATGCTCCCAAATGGAGTCAATAATAATTTTATTTTATTAATTCCTAAGGTAGAGGGTGCTTGTCCATTGGATAAGTTTTGCCCCTTATGCATGGGCAATTTTTATTGTGAAATTATGCCCAAGATTATGGCCACTCGCATAAGTGGATTCCTCCTTTCTTTCATTTGTCCAGAGCAAGGGGCTTTCCAGAGAGGTAAGCTCATTCAATCCAATATTGGATTGGCCTCTAAGCTTGCAAATCGGATGGGGAAGACATCTGGAGGAGGAGGAGTAGGTCTTAAGCTAGACATTGGGAAGGCTTTTGATACTCTCTCTTGGGATTTTTTATTTCTGACCCTTAGAAAATTTGGGTTCTCTGATATCATGATTGGCTGGATTCATGAGATTTCAAAGTCTGTCAAAATTTCAATTCTGCTTAATGGTGGGTTGGTCGGTTTCTTTGGTGTCAGTAGAGGTCTCAAACAGGATGACCCCATCTCCCCTATCTTGTTTATCATTGTTAAAGAGGTCTTGTGCAGAGGCTTGAAGGCCTTGGGAAGGGAAAACCTCATTAAACCAATTTCTAGTCCCCATGGATTTGTTGTGCCCTCTCACTTGTTGTTTGCAGATGACATATTCATTTTCATGAATGCGTTTAAGAAGTATGTTGGTAATCTCAAATCCTTCTTTGTGAAATATCAGAACTTCTTAGGGCAATGCTTTAATTTAGAAAAAAGCAAAATGTTCCTTGGAAAGATCTCTTCAGTGAGGAAGGGTTGGATTGCAAAGGAGTTGGCCATTCCCATATGCAAATTTCCCACCAAATATTTAGGTGTGGAAATCTTTCAGGGAAGAGTTAAGCGTGAACCGCTCCTATCTGTCATGGACAAAGTCAAGCCAAGGTTAGTAGGAGGGAAGGGAAAGCTCCTCTCCCTGGCAGGCAGAGTGGAACTTGTTAGATTGGTAATCACTGGGATGCAATTGCATAATTTTTCTGTTTACTGGTGGCTGGCTTCCCTCATCAAATGTCTGAAAAAATGGATGAGAAATTTCATCTGGACGAGAGAGATCGATTCTTCTAAGGCAATCACTGTTAGATGGGATACAGTGTGCAAGCCTAAAAGAGAAGGCGGATTGGGTATATGGAGGCTCAGGGATGTTAATCAAGCTCATCTTGCCAAAATGGTTTGGAAGGTTAAGTATGAAAATTCTGATCTAAGCAGGCTTCTTCGGGCTAGGTTCTTATCTACACACGGTCAGCTCAAGAAAGGCTATAAAAGCTCATCTATTTGGCTTGGCATCAAGAGAATGTGGCATTTTGTGGCTAAGAATGAGCGATGGATTGTGGGGGACGGGAAAAATATTGATTTTTGGAGACATAATTGGTTGGGCCCTAAATCGATTTTAGAGATTTTTGGCCTTGGTGAGAATGTCTTCATCAATCACTTCCCTACAGTGGACTCTTTCATTGATAATGGTGTGGAAGATGCCTCGGTTTGAATCTAATTTCATTTTCCAAGTCTTTGAATCAATAATAGACATGCCTCTCCCATCGATTCCCTTGAAAGATAGGTGTGTATGGAAGCTTGATACTATGGGAAATTTCACTGTTGAGACTACTTGGGAAGGTCTAAGGGCTGCTGCCCCTGTGATTCCTTGGACCCTGGTTGTTTGGAACAAGAATTTACCCCCTAAACTTTCGACCTTGGATTGGCGCTGGGTGCATGGGAAATTTCCTACTAATGACAAAATCCAGGCCAAGGGGATTTTCTTACTGCCCAGATGTGATTTGTTTGGTCAGAGTGTGGAATCCTTCATCCACTTATTTCTAGAATGCAGCTTCTCCCTTGAAGTTTGGACCAGGCCTACTGCCATGCTTGATGTGGTATTGGTCAAGAATTCATCATGGCTAACATCATTAACTGGTGGAGGAATAAGTCGAAGGGCTGGTCCCTGAAGCACTCATGGTTGATTGGGCTAGTGGTTACGCTTGCTGCAATCTAGAATGAGAGGAATCTCAGAAGACATGAGGGAATTTCTCATAGTACAATTATGATTGCGGTAACTATTCACAACGACATCTCTTTCATTTGTAATGGGATGAAAATATCCCCCAAATCTAGAAACGATCTTGTTCTGAGTAGGAAATTTCTCTATGTCAATGGCCAAACTTCCCCCCACCAAATTTTGGAAGTTCTTTGGTGCAAGCGATTTTTTTCGTGGGTGAAGCTGAATGTTGATGGTTGTTCCTTAGGGAATTCTGGTCGAGCTAATGTCGGTGGTATTTTTAGAGATCATCATGGGAAAATGCTTCTCTCCTTTGGTTTTTCCCTAGGGGTGTCTACAAATTTTCAAGTGGAAATATGGAGCATTATTAAGGGGCTGAAATTATGCTTGTAATATGGATGTGAGGCGCCTATGGATTGAATCAGATTCTGCCCTTGCCGTTGCCCTCTTCCATCATAGGCTCATCCCTTGGTTTGTTTACTAAGAATGGGAAAATCTTCTTAGCTATGTTAACTCCATTGAATGGAAGATCTCCCACTATTTCAGGGAAGTGAGCCCTATTGCTGATTTTCTTGCCAAAAATGCAGCAAGGTCTGGGCCTTCAGGAGTTAAATATTTTCTTCCTCAGTCGATCATAGATGATTTGATCCATGATGAAGCAAGTTGTCCTCGATTCCATGTTTATAGATAGCGGTAGTGCGCCTCTGCTGATGGCAATGCCGAAGGTGGAGGCTCACTCTGGTTAGAAGTTGAGACATTCCTTGTATTCTAGCTCTATTGTATTTCTCTTCATTCTTTTTTCTTTTTCTAGCGGAGAAAAAAAAAAGAACAAAATTCTATAGAACCAAAAAACAAATATGTATAGATGAATTTGGGAACTCACCTTGAATGATGATATACCCCTACTTCAGGTTCACATCTACCACTTTTCCAAAATTCATGCAATCCAACACAAAATGGTGAACTTCTAATTTTCTATTAAGAATTCCTTCTGGATCTACTTTATAAGTTAGTATCTAGAGATCCCTGCAATGCTAGTACGCTTTCCCTTCTTCCCCAAGAACATTTTTTCAGGAACAAAGCAATTCTCAAGAAAAGAAGCCCACATCTTCACCATTGTTTAGTAAAGCATCAGACTATGCCAATGTAGGAGACAAATTCATAACAAAATATAACAAAAAGACATGGACTTTCGATTTAATGGGAAATATTGAAGTTGTAATAAGTAGAGTTAAAAAAAAAAAAAAATCACAACATTCACTAGGTTGCTTTACTTATCTATGCTCATAAATATGCTTAAAATATTTCTTTTGTCAATTTTCCCACCATCCTCATGTTATGCATGCAAGCAGAACAATTTCCTTTTTTCATCTACCACACCTCAAGAAACCTCTTTTTTGCTAAAGATCGGAAAAGAATATCAGTAATAATCAAAGAATGGAGATATAGTAGAAACAAAAACTACTGAACTAAAAATCCACCTTCGGCATGGCCATCAGCAGATTTTTAGCCCAAACAAAATGACTATGTAAACCAAAATCTGGGTCTTCTCTGAAAATCCCAGCTTACATCAGACAAAAAAAAATGAAGGAACTATTAACCATGAGGCAGAAATTTTTTATTTTTCTCCATGCTTTGCCACCTTATCTGCGGCGAGGTTAACTTCCTTGTAACAGTTTGAAATTTCCCAATTTATTTCATTCAAAAAATTATTGTAAAATAACCATCTTTGTTCGAAACACCATGGAATTTTTTGATTCCTAATGCAAGTGACGACTGCATTGGAGGCACACTCAATCCAAAGATTTTCAATGCCTATGCACTTCACATGATGCAGGCCGTGAAAGAAGGCAGCGAACTCAGCCATGATATTAGTCCCAATGTCTTCATAGTATGAGAAGCAAAGGAGAGGGTAACCTTTATCATCTCGCAAAATTCCTCATGCACCTAAGCATCTTGGGTTTCCAAGGGAACAACTATCAATATTAAGCTTGTAATAGAGAGGAGGAAAAGTCCAAACTAATTCCAGAACTTTTGGAGAGGGCACTCTTGAATTAGTAATCTGGAATTTTTTTTAACAGAACTAAATCAGCCACAAAGGAGATCTGGATAGGAGCAAGGGTTGAATAATCCTGAATATCCTTTAAAACTGCTTGAACCACGTAAGAAGGAGGCCAATGTATATCATCAAAATTCTTTCTATTTCTTTCATTCCAAATTTGCATTGGGATGATAACACAGAGGGATTGCCACAATCCATTACAGAACACAAATCCAGCTTTTTTTTCCACCAAGAAAAAAATTCCTCCATTGAAGCAAACCCAGCCCATCTTTGATTAAAAAAACTAAGGATCCTTGACAAAATATCTGAGACATAATCACACTCAAGAAATAAATGGTTGAAGGTTTCTACCTGATTTAAGCATAGCCTACACCTTGAAGGAAGAGGAACTGAGCATCTTCTTATCTTATCATCATATGAGAGGCAACCATGCACTAGACGCCAACCAAAGAGAGATTGGCGATGTGTGAAACCTTTCAACCAGATCTGGCGAGACCAATTCTTCTTAGGATCTTTATTCCTTAGACATTCCCAAACAGAGAAAACTGGAAATTTTCCAGATTCAGTGAGAGCCCAAATCAATTTATCTGAAGCAGCAATAGAGGGTATAGGGAAAGATAAAATACGATTACAAATTTGCTGCATTCCATTGAGCATTTCCTCAGGCAGCTCCCATTCACCTTCAATAAAATTTGAATCCAAGTCTTTTGTAGAGCACATTGGAAGCAAATCACTGGGGAGGTCGTCATTGATTCCTCTTTGGCCTAACCATCGATCATACTAGAATTTAATGCTAGTCCCGTCTCCAACAATCCACCGTGAGTTATTAGAAACAAAACCCCACACTTTTTTTAATCCAGGCATAATAGAAGAAGAGAAAATATGGCGTTTAAGATAGCCATCAGATGCAACAAATCTTCCTCTCAGGAACCTAGCCAAAGGAGAATTTTCAGTTTTGACGTACCAACAGAATTTAGCTAGAAGTGTTAAATTTATATCTTTAAAATGGCATGGACCTGCCCTCTCCTTTAGGCTTGCATACAGTGTCCCACTTCACAACAATCGCTTTAGAGCAACTTGAATCACCACTCCAAATGAAATTTCTCACCCATCTCTCCATTGAAGCAATAGAGAAAGAAGGCCACAAATAAATTGAAAAGTTGTGGATCAAAAGGCTGCACATAATAGTTTTAACTAATTCCACCCTTCCAGCCATAAAGAGAAGCTTCTCCTTCCAACTAGCGAGCTTTGCTTTAAACTTATCCATCGTTGGAAGAATTCTATCCTTCTTAACTCGGCCTTCAAACCCCAAGATATCGGGTAGGGAAATGACATTCTAAAATGTGCAAAATATCTTTGATCATATGCTTCCTTGACACAGAAATGGATCCTAGAAAAATGTTGTTTTTTTCTAAATTTATTTGCTGCCCAAATGAAGCCTGATATTCATCCAAAAGTCTCTTAAGTTTCTTTATAGCCCTAATTTCTGCAGCCATAAATATTAGAAGATTATATGCATAAAGAAGATGAGATGGGGTGATAATATTCCTTGGCCCAGGTATACTTTTCAGGAAACCTTTTTCCCTAAGATCATGAAAGCCCCTGCAAAGAACCTCTTCAGCAATAATGAATAAGATAGGGGATAGAGGGTCCCCTTGCCAAACACCTCTTTCCACATCAAAGAAACCTACAGGACCTCCATTAATCAGAACAGACAATCTAGAGGAGATTAGAATTTGCTTAATTCAGTGAATCCAAATTTGAGAGAAGTCAAATTTATCCATAACATCAAATAGAAAATCCCACTTAAGAGTGTCAAAGGCTTTCTGCACATCCAATTTCAGCCCTATGTTTCCACCAATTTTTTTTTAGGCAATCATATTTGATAACTCGGAAGCAACACTAATATTGGAAAAAATAATCTTTCCCTTCTGGAAAGCACCTTGCTCCTCAGAAATAATACGATGCAATAAAGGGGATAACCTAGTTGCAAAAATTTTAGGAATTATCTTGAAGAAAAAATTGCCTAAACAGATGGGTCTGAATTGGCCTACTTTGTAGGCATTTTTGACTTTAGGAATTAAAGTCAGAAAATTATTATTAAACCCTTTTGTAATCACCCCCTCCTGGAAAAAATTATTCAAAGCATGACTTATATCTGGGCCAATAATATCCCAATAAGAACGATAGAAAGTACTTGGAAAACTTTCTGGACCAAGGGCATTAGAAGGATCAGGATTAAAAATCGCTGCTCTGATTTCATCAGGAGTTGGAATAGCTGTGTGGACCTCATATCTTGATCATTGAGAACCTTTTGAATCACAGATAAAAGATTTACATTTCTTTCAGTGATCCCCCACTTATGGAATCTCTAAAAATGACTAGCCATGCGCTGGCCAATAGCATCACAATCAGTGAGAATACTATCATCCTCTGCCTCAAGCCTTCGAATTATATTTCTTCCTCTTTGGATTTTAACTGAAATGTGAAAGAACTTAGAACAGCAATCACCTCAAGACACCTCAAGAAACTATGAGCAAGGGAAAAAAAAGTTCTCAAAATTTTAAAATTTCTGAAGCAAAGCAGAAAAACAGTAAAGTTGCATTTTGTAATGTTCCAAAAAAGCATTTCTAGAGTTTTTTGAGAACAAAAAAAAGGAATAAAGTGTTTGGTGCATTAATGGCATGTTTCATTTTTTTTTACAAAAAGTGAAAAAAAAAAGAAGATACAAACGAGAATTGATGAAACGACAAAAGGTAGTTCTGTCGTTCTAGTTTCGTTCCCAAAAATAAAAAATAAAAAAATAACGGCATTTTGACACAAACTGAAATTTCCATTTGTGAGACGAAACATCGTTTCTGGAACAAATGCAGCCTAAGGAGAGTAAAATGAAGAACAGGGCATTTTCCAGAAAGGGAAAATAATTTTTTCTAGCATTGGAGTTGCCTTTGAGTTTACCAATATGATGTATAAAAAATGTTATGGGGGCTGCATTGGGATGAAGTTGGACATCCAAAAAGCTTTTGACATCCTAGAATGGGATTTCCTTTTTGATGTTCTCAGAAGAGTTGGTTTTGCTAAAACCTGGATTGACTGGATTAAGCAGATTTTAATCTCCACCAGATTGTCAGTGCTAGTGAATGGTGGACCTGTGGATTTTTTCGGAGTAGGGAGAGGTCTTCTTCAGGGTGATCCCCTATCCCCAATGCTTTTTATTCTTGTTGAGGAAGTTTTATGTCGAGGTATCAGAGATCTTAGAGAAAAAGGCCATGTGAAGGTTATTCCAGGCCCTTGTTGCACTTTCACTCCATTGCACCTTTTATATGCTGATGACTTGTTAATCTACATGAATGTAGATATTAAAGGGATCAAAAATCTCAAGAACTTCTTGGAAGACTATCAAAAGTGCTCTAGTAAAATGATTTATCTAGGAAAATGCAAGGTTTTTCTCAATGCAATCCCTGTAGTGAGAAAACTCAGAATATAGGTGGTTCTTGGCATTCCGGAATGCAATTTTCCAACTCTTTATCTTGATGTGAAAGTTTTTTGAGGTCATGTTAAAAAGACCTGATTCTTCCACTCATGGATAAATTTAAAAGCAAGTTGGCTAGCTGAAAAGGAAAATTACTATCTCTTGCAGGGAGAGCAGAATTGGTGAAATCGATGATGAGTAGCATTCCTTTGCACAACTTCTCTGTGTACCTATGGCCAGTCTCTTTGATCACTTTAATGGAGCGATGGATCCAAAATTTCATCTGGACTAGAGAGGCAACATCATCCAAATCAATAAATGTCAAATGGAACTAGGTTTGCAAACCGAAAAAAGAAGGTGGGTTGCGTATAAGGCATCTTAAAGAGATCAATCTTTCCCTCTTGGTCAAGTTATGGCACATCCAAACAGATAATTCTGAGTTTGTATTTTTTTCTCAGAGGAAGATTTATCCGGAATGATGGTAGTTTGAGAAGTAATATCAGTCCTTCCTCCATTCTTCCAGGCCTTCGCAAATTCTGGAATTTGGTCATGGAATCAGAGCAATGGGTTGTTGGAGACGGCTCCTCCATCAACTTCTGGTATGACAGATGGTTAGGAGAAGCAAGATTAGTTGATTTGGTGGATGATATCCTAGGTAATGGTAATGCTCTGGTCTCAGATTACATTAAGGATGGGAAATGGGATTTGGAACAGTTACCAAATAATTTTCAGCATATTTCAACTCAGATAGAGTCGATTCCTCTTCGTTCAGTTCCTATAGAGGATAAAAGGGTCTGATAGTTGATAGAGTCAAGAAAATTCTCAGTTCCATCTGCTTGGGAAAGAATTAGGGACAAAATCCAAATCAAAGGATGGTGGAGTGCGGTTTGGTTGAAGGGCCTTCACCCTTGGCTATCAACCTTTGGACGGTGATATGCATGGTGCTCTTCCTTCTGATGATAGAATAACCAGAAAATAAGTCCCTATGCTGTCGAGGTGCTCTCTCTATGGAAAAAGTGTGAAAATTTTTGATCATCTTTTTATTCACTTGAGTATTCAGCTTCTTTATGGTCTTCCATGCTGAATTTTTTTAATCTGAAGTGGTCTGGATTTCCTGAGATTGAAAGCCTTCTCTCATGGTGGAAAAGAAAAGGAAGGGTGGTGTCCATCTATGGCAGTTATTATTCCATATCATATTTGGAGTGAAAGAAATAGAAGAAGATTTGACAACCTGACAGTTCTCCAGGCCCTGACAGTTTCTCTGGTGCCTTCTTCAAACATTGTTGGGAGCTGATTGGTTTTGATGTATGCCATGCTGTGAAGAGATTCTACAGATCTGGAACCCTTCCTAAAGGAATCAATAATAGCTTCTTGGTCCTCATCCCGAAAATGGAAGGTGCAACCTCTCTGGACAAATTTAGGCCGATTTGTATGCAAATTTTTTTTTGTAAAATCTTGTCCAAGGTTATGGCCACAAGGCTCTCTTCTCTCCTCCCTAAGCTCATCTCTGAAGAGCAAGGTGCCTTTCAGAAGGGTAAGGTCATTCAGTCCAATATCAGCCTGGCTTCAGAGTTAGCTAACCTCATGTTTGACTGTACAAGAGGTGGAGGTATGGGGATAAAAATAGATATCTAGAAAGCCTTTAACACTATTTCTTGGAGCTTTCTCTTCCAAGTCCTGAAAAAGTTTGGTTTCCCTGATATCTGGATTGCTTGGCTGCATCAAATTCTTCGTTCATCCAGAATTTCAGTGTTGCTTAATAGAGGTCCGGTTGGTTTCTTTGGTGTTGAACGAGGGCTGTGTCAAGGTGATCCCATCTCCCCCCTTTTATTTATCTTTGCCGAGGAGGTCCTGTGTAGGGGAATCCGCCTTATGCTTCAAGACAAGAAACTGTAAGCCATCAAGGGTCCTCGAGGTGTCCAAATGCCTGGTTTCTCCTCTTTAAAGACGATATTTTCTTCTTTTTAAATGGCTCCATCAGATATGTCAGACATTTCAATGACTTCCTTACAAAGTATCAGCAGTTTTCCGGTCAACAAATCAACCTCGATAAGAGTAAACTTTTTCTGGGGAAGATGTCTTTGGATAGGAAGCAACTCATCTCTGATACCCTTGGAATCTCCATCTACAAGTTCCCTACAAAATATCTGGGACTGGAAATTTTTAAGGGTAGGGTCACTCGTGAACCTCTCCTCTCGGTGATGGATAAAATTAAAGGAAGGATGGCTGGTTGGAAAGGAAAGCTCCTATCCATGGCTGGTAGGGTGGAACTGGTTCGATCTATTATATTTGGTATGCCGTCCCACAACTTCTCTGTAGACTGGTGGCCTAGCTCCTTACTGAACATCATGGAGAGATGGATGCGAAACTTCATTTGGAGTGGCGATCCTGAAATAGCCAAAGGAGTAACAATCAATTGGGACTCAATCTGCAAGCCTAAACAAGAAGGAGGGCTTGGAATTAGGCATCTGAGGGATGTCAACAAAGCTCTTCTCGGTAAGTAGGTATGGAATATAAAGCATTCAACATCGGCCCTGAGCAACATTATTAATGCTCGCTTTCTGAGGGAAAATGGGGAGTTTAAGAAGGGGTATAAATCTTCCACGATTTGCCCAGGCCTTCGAAGAATGTGGTCTCTTGTCTCTCGCAAAGAGCGATGGGTGGTAGGTAATGGGGTATCTATAAACTGCTGGAAAGACAGATGGGTTGGCTTTGAATCTATTCAAGAAATAGCTGGTTTGAGAGAAGAGTTGTTTGCATCTTCCTCCATGAAAGTTGCAGATTTTATTGACAATAATGAATGGAACTTCCCCATGGTTTCATCTTCTCTTATTCAAGATTTTTTTGTAGCTGCTTCAACCATCAATATTCCAAGGGGTAACATATAAGATAAATGTGTTTGGACCCTCTCCACCTCTGGACAATTCAGTACCTTCTCCGCCTAGAATGATATCTGTCGCTGAAACCCCAAGGTTCCTTGGCATGAGTTGGTCTGGATGAAAGGCCTCTCTCCTCGATAGTCAACCTTTGGCTGGCATCTGTGTCACAGGAAGCTTCTTACTGATGACATCATTAGGAAAAAAGGCATCTCTTTTGCCTCCAAATGTGTCATGTGTGGTATCCACTCTGAGACTCTGCCCCATCTCTTCTTAAATTGCAGTGTATCTCGGACTCTTTGGAAAAATTTCTTGAGCTGCTTTGGGTTGATTTGGAAGGATCAATCCTCCATTGCTGAATTGATCTCTTGGTGGAAAAGAAAGCGAAGAATTCTGTCAGTAAAGGACCCTTGGGCAGCTGGCTTGATTATAGTGACCGACACTATCTGGCAAGAAAGGAATCATCGATGGCATGGTGGTAAGAGTAGGGACGCCTCTCTACTGTTCAAAAAATCTTAAGGACGCTTAAGGAGTCCAATCTCACCTTAAAAGGGGTCATTCGGTCTTCTGCCGATCTACTTTGCTGCAGGAAGCTAGGGTTGCAGGTAGCTCCAGGCAACCCTCCCTCCATTCTTGAAGTCATTTGGTGCAAGCCTCCACTCGCCTGGTCAAAGCTAAACATCGATGGCAGCTCCATGGGGAACCCTGGTCGAGCAGGAGGTGGGGGCGTCATTCAAGACTCCCATGGGAAATTTATATTCTCTTTCAAGCTCTTCCTTGGCATCAATACGAACTACTATGAAGAATTCATGAGTTTCCTTCATGGTATCCGCCATGCAATGGGTCAAAGGATTACAAACTTGTAGATTGAAACTGACTCTGTGGTAGTAGTCACCACTGTTCAAGGTAAGTCTCTTCCTTGGTTTGCCCTGCAAGAGTGGCTCTCTCTACAACATTACCTTAGTTCTATCTCCTGGAAGATCACTCATTGCTTTAGGGAAGCCAATCCCATTGCGGATTACCTTGCCAAATCAGCTGCAAAAATAGGAGTATCTGGAACCATGGAGGAATTTCCTACTCATATTATTGAGGAGATTAGATGTGATTCTTTCTCCAAACAGAAGGTGGGGTCCTTTCTTTAGCTACAGATTCTTTGATGTACCTTTATATCTTTTTCTCTTCTACATTTTAATACAATTCTGATTTCTAGCAAAAAAAAGAAGATTTGACAACCTGCATGCTCTAGTGGGTATGGGAATAAAAAATATTCTACAGAACATCAGCGATTTCCCAGTTTTAGTTCCTATTAAGGTCCGAATGATGGCTGATTTCTTACTTGTAAAAAGCATGGGAGTAGTCACTGTAAGAACTCGAGCAAATCAAATCCTTGAGCTTCAATGGAGCGCCCCCCTATTAATTCCTTCAAGTTGAACATTGATGGTTGTTCACTTGGTAATCCAGGGTGCTCAGGAACGTGAGGAATCATTAGAGCGGCAAATGGGACTAGTTTAGTCGCTTATGCTTTCTATGAATGTGTGGGGACAAATTTCATGGCAGAGGTTGCAGCCTTTTTCCATGGTCTGAAGTGTGCAGCTACCAAAGGAATAAAAAAAATCTGATAATAGAGTGCGATTCTCATGTTGTAGTCATCTGTGTTCAGAAGCAACCATCCCTTGGTGCTTTGAGCAAATGTGGTCGCATTGCAAAGGCTCCTCGATAAAATCTCTCGGAGCCTTGTTCATTGCTATCGTGAAGTCCATACAGTGGCAGATAGATTAGCAAAACATGCAGCAACAACTCGAAGTTCCACTACTTGGAGTTCATCTCCTTCTTTTATTTTGTCTGATTTGGAATGGGATTTGCAGCATAGACCTCGTTATGGGTTCTTCTAATTTCTAAGCTTTGGATCTCTGCTTTGCTGATGGACATGCTGAAGGTGAAGCAGGGTCCTGAGGATCCTTGCTTTCTTTTTTATCTTTGAAGCTCTGTTTTGCTGATGGCCATGCCGAAGGTGAAGCAGGGTTTTGAAGTGGTTTTGTACCTCTCATTCTTTCATTATTTAAATACAATTGCTGACATTTAGTAAAAAATGAGATTTTTATCAGACTTTGGTAACTTGATGGTGAGAAAGATGTATAAAGATATTCTACGAGGATCAAGGAGCTTAGTGATTGACAAGGAGCATAAAGAAAAATGCATAAGTGTTTTTTCAACAATATTCAAATGAAAATCAAATATGAAAGAGCTGTCTAATAGCTAAATAAATAGGGAAACTCTAAAAGTTGCACCAACTACCATGAGATATTTTACCTCCCCCCTCCCCACCCCACCCCACCCCACCCTACCCTAAAAAGAAAGAAAAAAAAAATTCCACGAGATCAAAGCTATTTCCATCAATCACAGGAAAGAGTAATCCAAGGATGAAACAATTTTTTAGTACCAACCCTAGAAGATCTTAGATCTATTCTACTTCTAAGGGATCCTCCCCAATGGTCACTGAATATTGGAAAAACAGTACTTTTAAATGTCTTCATTAATTTTATGTTCGAACTTGGAATTGAAGGTATGATCTGTACATAAATTTGACAGATCGATATTAAATTGTTCATTTATCATAAGCCATCTTAGTCGCTAATACAGGGTAGATTGTTATATTTTTTTTGTAATAGGGTAATTTATTAAGAAGGGAAAAACATCCAAAAGGAAGAGAAAAAAAGAAAAATACAGCTGACGCCACTAGCCCAACTTGCTGTCTCCACCTTCGGCAATGCCATCAGCAGAGAAAGCAAGCGAGCATCCTAGCCAAATCTAAATCTGTGCATATTCGCACCATCATTCACAAGCTCTACTACAATGCGATTAGGAAATTCCACTGAAGTCTCAGACAGGCCAGATTTAGAGGCCTTTTTAGCTAGAAAATCTGCAATGGGGTTTGCTTCCCGAAAGCAGTGAGTTATTTTCCAAGAAATGGATTCCAAATAATGAAGAAAAAAAATCCATTTTTGGAAAGCAAACCAAGGGATCTGCCTTCGTTGAATCGCAGACACCACAGACGCCGAGTCTGATTCTATCCACACATGTGATGCATTATGAGTCTGCGCCATTGCAATCCCTTCCAAAACCGCTTCAAACTCAGCCTCGTATATCTCCTTAATACCCAGAAAAATACTAAAAGAGTCACAAACCTGGCCTTCACTATTTCGCATCACACCACCTGCTCCAGCTTTACCAGGATTGCCCAAGGAACTACCATCCACATTGATCTTTATCCAGCCAGGGGCCGGTCAACACCAGTGCACCTCAAGGGGTGGAGAAGAAACTGAGGGAGAAATCGATAAGCCCAGATTCCTACAGCATAACACGTCTGAAACTGCCTTAACCTCTTTGCATGAACTGCCATGGCATAGAATTAGCTCCTGTCTGATGGATTCAAAAATAAAATTAGCCTGTCTTGCCTTAGCCTCATGCCTTCTTTGATTTCTCTCCCACCATAGATGATAAGTAATTACAAGAAATCCCATCTTCCATGGCTTTTTAACGTTGAGGCCAGTAGCTCTTCTCTTCCACCATAGAAGGAAGTTAGCAATCGACACCTGGTTTTTCCACTGAATCCCAAAACAATTAAAAAAAATTTCCCATATAGAAATAGAGAATGGGCAATGGAGAAAAATATGATCAATATTTTCTTCGGCCATCCCACAGAGATAACAGCAAGAGGCCAAGTAGACACCTTTGCTTTTAATGATCTCGTCTATAGGAAGCTTACAGTGAACCAGCCTCCATCCAAAAGTAGAATATCTAGGGGGTAAGTCCTTTTGCCAAATTAATGAGGCCCAGGGCACCTTAGGCGACTCCTTTCTGATGACCTCCCAAGCTGACGCCGTGGAAAAATTCCCCATAGGCGTTAAAGACCAAACACTTACATCTTCCGTTTGCACACTGGGAATTTTAATCTTTTTTATTTGATTAAAAATCTGCTTAAGCAAAGGAGCATTTACCTCTGGAAGATGCCATTGTCCCTCTTTAATAAAATCTCCCACTGTAGCAGAAGTGATTAGAGAGTTGGAATTATCTAAGTTGATCTCCTCCATTATAGATCTCTGTCCCCACCATTTATCCTTCCAAAAATTAGCAAGAAGACCATTACCAATAATCCATCTTTCCTTGTCGTCCACAAAACTCCACATTTTTTTTATTCCTGAGGCAATAGAGGAGGGGCGACAGTCTTTAAGAGTTCTTCCATCTTTCTTGACAAACCTAGCTCTGAGAAAAGCAGCAGCAGTAGATTTCTCCTTTCTCATTCTCCAAACAAGTTTGCAGAGCATGGCCTTGTTAGAATCTCTAAGCCTTCTTATTCCCAGACCCCCTTCCTCCTTTGGCTTGCACAAGGTGTCCCACTTTACAGTGATCGACCGCACCGTGTCAATCTCCCCTGTCCAAATAAAATTCCTCATCCATCTCTCCATCAGAGAGATGAGGGATGTAGGCCACCAGTAAACTGAAAAACTATGGGTAGGCATTCCAGAGATAACAGTTTTAACCAGTTCCACCCTCCCCGCCATTGACAAGAGCTTGCCTTTCCAACCTGCCAGTCTACTCTTAATCTTGTCCATGATCGGAAACAAGGCCTCCTTCTTTATTCTTCCCTTGAAAATTTCTACTCCCAGATATTTGGTAGGGAAATTACACACCGGGATGCCCAGAATGTCAGAGATGCACTGCTTCCTGGCAAGAGGAATTTTTCCTAGGAAGAGTTTGCTTTTTTCTAAACTCATACATTGGCCTGAAAATTCCTGATATTTAAGCAAAAAATCCTTTAAATTTCTGACATACCTCATAGTGGCATTGGAGAAGATAAAAATATCATCTGCAAAGAGGATATGACTAGGGGTAGGGACGCCTCTTGGACCCTGAAGCGGCTTCAATTTATTCATATGAATCAAGGACTTAATCCCTCTGGACAAAACCTCTTCCGCAATAATAAAGAGTAAAGGAGAAATAGGGTCCCCTTGTCTTAAGCCTCTCTCAACATCAAAGTACCCCTGCGGGCCTCCATTGACCATAATTGATATCTTAGTCGATATCAACATCTGATGCAGCCATGTAACCCATTTCTCAGAGAATCCAAACTTACGAAGAACCAGAAACAGGAAATGCCATGAAATAGTGTCATAAGCTTTTTTAATATCAATTTTAAGGCCAAGACCACCCCCTCTTGTAGAAGCAAACATCATATTAGCAAGCTCTGATGCGAGACTAATGTTCGAATGAATTAATTTCCCCTTTTTGAAAAGCCCCTTGTTCTTCTGAAATCAGACGAGGAAGGAACTTTTCAAGTCTCAAAGCCATCACATTTGATATGATCTTGCAAAAAAAAATTCCCCATGCATAAGGGGCGGAATTTGTCCAGAGAGGAAGCACCTTCCACTTTAGGTATCAGCACCAAGAAATTGTTGTTTATCCCTCTAGGCATATGACTAGAGCTAAAGAAATGGCGAGTTGCAGAACATACCTCCCTTTCAACAATATTCCAGCATCTCCTAAAAAAAACTCCTGTAAATCCATCTGGACCTGGAGAGCTGTCCGGGTCAAGCTCCCATATTGCCTTCTTTATCTCTTCATCACCCGGGATAGAATCCAAGAAAAAAATATCGTTTTGTTGAAGAACCGTGGGAATGGAGTCAAGAAGGTCCACATGATCTATAGAAGGGGTGGCTTTGTGGAAATCCTCATAAAATTGCACAATGTAGTCTCCCAGCTGTTCGCGACCTTCCACAATGGTCCCATCTTGTTTCTTAAGGCATCTAATGGTATTTCTAATTCTTCTCATTTTTGCAGACAAATGGAAGAATTTAGAATTCCTGTCCCCCTGCTTCATCCATCTGATCTTAGCCTTTTCCGCCCAAAGCTTTTCATGCAAATCCAAGGCTTTAATCAAAGAAGTTTTTGCATCTGCTTCCCTAGCAAAAGAGTGGTCATCTAACCCGTTGGCTTCAATGTCTAACTGCACCTGCTTTAAGTTTTTTTTTGCATCTTCAAGAGCTCTATCAATGTTTGGAAAGGAGGTCTTAGCCCAGATTTTCAAAACTTCTTTTAATTTTTTCAGCTTGAGCATGAGGACGAAAATAGGGTTCCCTGAAATCCACTCACTCCAAGATGAGTTAACCACAGTTTCAAAATCTGTATGGTCTATCCAAAATTTGTGAAACCGAAAAGGGGCATTAGGCGGTCTCTGAGACAGAGCTGAAGTGACCATAATAGGGGCGTGATCAGAGGCAATTCGATCAAGGACTGTTTGGGCACAATCCTGAAATCGAGATATCCATTCGTCATTACAGAAGCTTCTATCCAACACTGCGCGAACATTACCTCTGCGGCGGTTGTTGGACCAAGTAAACTTCAGGCCAGAAGAAGGCACTTGAGCCATTACACAAGCATCAACCATGGCTCCAAATTCAGCTGCCGACCCCATACTGAAGTTGCCCGGCCCTCTCTTCTCATGAGATTGCAAGGTTGCATTAAAATCACCCATAATTACCCATGGAGTAGGGGACTGAGGAGAATCAGCCATCGACTTCATCCACAAAGATCTTCTTTCAGCTCTAAAGCTACTCGCATGAACGAAAGAGATTTGAGCAGTAATTGAGTCCCATGTAATAGAAACCGAAATATGCTGCTTTGACTCAGCAATAATTGTAGGAATATTTAAATTCCTCTTCCAAACTATCCATAAATTTGGCGACTTTCCGACCCGAGAATTATGTATAAAATTGCAACAGAATCCCAATCTATTAAAGAATAAATTAGGGAAATTAGTTACCTCGATCATTGGCTCCGCAATGCAAAGAATATCAGGATCCTTTTCTTTCACAAGAACACGTAAGGCGTTCTTACCAGAGGCCTTCTTCATACCCCTGATATTCCAGAAGAGCAGCTTCATTATGTCACTTTTTGGTATAGGTCTGATGAGCCGACTTGGATGTCTGCTCCTTTTCCATAACTTTGCCTTTCCTTGCTGCCGCCTCCTCTGCGCGTAAAGCATTATCAATAGCAGCAACCTTTGGATGGTGAACAATAGCACGACCTCCCACCAGCTGGGTGGGAGGAAGGCCCTTTACAATATGCTCGGACACCACCCCTTCCTCACCTCTACCGCCTCTGCCACCTCTAGTTGATCCTCGACCAGCATGACCTCCATGGTAATTAATATTACATCGAGGCCTTAAGTTCCAAGCTGCAAAAGATTCCTCCAAATTGTTTCCAACCCTTGGATTAGCATCATCCTCTCCCTGCTCGCTTCCTTCCACAGAGTCAGATTCCCCGTCGGATACCGTATTGATGTGGTCCGACCCATATTCACCCTCACCCAATGGATTATCCACCATATTTGGCTCCAGATCCTCCCTGCACTGATTATTGTTAGAATTCGGTCCTCCCAAATTCTGTGAAAGGATATTTCCATTATTAGAAATATTATCTTTGTCTAAGTCAACCACCAGATTTCCCTCCACAAGGCAATTAATCTCCCCATTCACTGTTTCAACCCTTCTCTCCCAACTCCGGCTAGGTTACCTTGGACATGAGCATCTGCAAGAAAACTACCATTATTCTAGTCAACAGGCTTTCTTTCGTCCTTCTTATCGTGACATTGGTTGGCCATATGGCCCAGTTTTTTGCATAAGGTGCATCTTGAAAGATCGTCCTCATACATCACCCACTGTTTGAACCAGAAAACAATGTCTGTACCAGGTTTCTTTCGTTCCACTTGGATCTCCTCCACCCTAGCTCCGACCAACTCGACCTCAACGAAGACTCTGGCGTAGTTGCCCATGGTGCCATTCAATGTTTTGCGATCCAAAGCTACATGCCTCCCTGCGGTTTTGGCCATTGTCAGAAGGATTTTTTCATGCCAATACTCCATCGGGAGTTCAGGGAAACGAACCCAGACTAGTTTAGTTTGGGTGTGATTATCATGGATGCTAAATTCTGGCCTCCACCTCTGAAATCTAATCACCTGAGTCCCAACTTTTATGGGTCCTCGTCTCCATACCGATGACATGTCCCCCTCCCTCTCAAAGCAGAAGAGGATGAAACCCTTCCCTAGAGGAGCAAGATTAACCTTCCCTTCAAGTTCCATAACTTTGCCGAATCACAACGGATATCATCCATGGAGATGAACCTGAAATTTACCCTTCCGATCAGGGAAAAAGAGAACGTTTGAAGTTTCTCTTCATAGGCCTCTTGTGGCACCACCACCTTAGTCAGAGGCCCAGCGCGGATAGGCTCTGGAAGATCATCCACATCTGGCAACCCCTTCTTTGACACAGCAGCATAGGATCGACGACCTTCAGCATCTTCTCCAGGTCGTTGGCCCCCCATTGCTGCACCCTCCTTCGGCCTGATCTCCTCAGGCACTATTTCTCTAGGATCCTCTACTGAAGCATAGCCATGGTTGGGAGCAAGGCTTCAGAAATCAGTGATTAACCGTTGTTTACTTCTATCCGGTGGCCGGCCTCCGGCAGGGGCAAACAATTCCGGCCCAGTTTCCAATCTCTCCTCTTCCTCTCTCATCGCTCCTCCCTTAATTAATGATATAATTGGATGGTTATAGCAAACAAAGTTATACACTTGTACTTTTATGATGTGTATTAATGTACAATGACTATGATCAAATCTTCGCCGTTGCACCTAACTTCTTGGGGCCATCGTACGAGAGTTTCTGTCTTGGACTGACCCGGTGCTATGTAAGTGACCTCAGGGACTAGTCGGGTCAAAGATCCGGACACCCTAGTTTAAAAAAAAAAAAAAAAACAAGTCATAGAAGCACTTGTCCTTTTATAATAGGTTATGAACAAGTGTGATTACGGAGATATGTGCTTTCTTCCCAATTGTGTATAAATAGTCATTATCCAAGTAAAAATATTCCAAGCCCAAGGCATGAAGCATCCATTAATGTCAATCCCTTATTCATTTGAAGCTATTAGAGCGGGGAATGGATAAGCCCACCGCGGATACAATAGTGTAGAGTAATGGGAGTCATCAGATCACTTCATTGGGTGTTGGATTTGATAAGCTTATGGGAGTCATCTCACTGAGCCCTTGTGGATCTTCATCTCCAAGCAAATAGAAAATATGGTTAACATATTTCCATGTTGTGGGTTTGCCTTATCCAAAATCCCGGCATGGTTAAGACCTAAGGGCGTGTGCTTTGGCTAACCCTTTTGAAATCATTCTCCGTTTACGCATTAAAAAAATGTCCCCATCTAAAGGGGGAATTATTGGCTTTTGGCCATCGCCCAGAAGCCACAACCACAAAAATTTCAAATCGATATATATCATTAATGCCTAAAAACTTCAATCTATTGATTGTATCGTGTGAATTCTTAGAAATTGTTCTCAGTTTTTCCTTATCAATTCAAATGATGATGAAGATGAATTTTATATTTTTCATGAACGCAAAGCAATTAGAACTTTTTTTTTTGCTAAGAGTCAGAAAATATATTGTATTAATGTAGGAGAAAGAATAAATTTACAATGAAAGAATTGTAAGCCATTGAACCCCTATTACACCCTGAGCAATTGGAACTGAAAAACAGAGAAATGAAGAACAAAAAGATATGAGGAGATTTAATGAGAAGAGTCCTTTGTAAAATTTTCCAAACTGAAAAGTAAAGGAAAATCTGATTTTATCGTAAAATTTTATGGAGAAAATTTTCCAGGCCAAAACAAATAGAATCAATAATTGATAAAAATATGAACATGCACCTTATTCTACA
Source organism: Macadamia integrifolia (assembly GCF_013358625.1). Taxonomy (NCBI): domain Eukaryota; kingdom Viridiplantae; phylum Streptophyta; class Magnoliopsida; order Proteales; family Proteaceae; genus Macadamia; species Macadamia integrifolia. The sequence continues at coordinate 49,844 of NW_024868481.1, forward strand.
AAAAATAATAAAAATTTAAAATTAAAATATACCATATAAACGATGAGGCTAATAGGTCAGGCCAAGTCAGGCTTGTAAACGTGTCAGGCCTATACGAAACCCGTCAGGCTTATGCAATGCATCATTTACATTTACTACCTATTTATAAATGAATTGTGTCAGGCCAGGCCTAAAATTGACCCTACGAGGTCTACCATTCACAACAAATAAATTTGAGGACGTTTGGTAACCTACAATTTGACTTTTCTGTTATTGGTAACCTACAATTTGACTTTTCTGTTATCTGATTATTTACCGTGTGCACTCAATTTTCAAGTTCTTGGTCTTCCTTCATGACAAATAACATGAAACCATTAGGAATGGTGATGATCATCTTCTCTAAAGCATCTCCATCTTTTCTTTTTCTTTGTCTATTTTTATTCAAGTTTGATCTCTGTTTTTTTTTTATTTTTTATTTATTTATTTATTTATTATTTATTTTTTTTTCAAGTTCTCCACTTTTGATCATTTTGTTTTCAATCTCTTTGAAAGTATACACCAAAAATTAATTTCTTGAAACCACAAGAAAGGTATAGTCTTGCCATCATATAATGGATAAGATCATGTGCTTTGAAAGTGCTTTAACATAAAGGAGACAATAGGGAGATTTCAACAACGCCATCTGGAAAATTACAGTTCTGAGTTCTGACTAATCTCACTAATTCCAATTCAGTTGCCAACTCTAATCTCCTTAGTCTGAATGGTGAATTGTGAGCAATCATGTGAACCTTAGTCACCCCCTCCAACAGAGTGATGAGTTGCAGAAGATAACAAAGGAGGAAGTTGATTTGGGCTGGGGTTGGGGTCGGATTGGCTGCAGATGGGTTTGGGGGCAAAGATGGTGTGGAAAGGGAATTTCCGAGTTGGGGTGAGAGGGGGATTGGGACATGGTGGGTATTGAAGGAGGAAAAACAGATGCAGTAAGGGATGGGTGGAGGTAGTTGTAGGGAAGAGGAAGGGGTGGGGGGCAGTGGTTGCACGAGGAAGAGGAGAGGGTGGGGGAGTGCGGTTGCACTAGGGGTGGAGTGGTGGCGGCAGTGGCTGCATGGGGAAGAGAAAGCATTGGGTGGGGGTTGCAAAGGGGTTGAGTTGGGTGCAGAGAGCATGGTGGGGGCCAGTGGTCAAGCAATGAGTGCGTGAGAGGGAGTTAATGTGGGGAGGTGGTGATACCAATGGTGGTAGTGGCAAGTTGTGCAAAGCTAACGGTGAGGAGATGGAGGGGTAAAATTGGAAATATGTTGGATTTTTGAAAAAAAAAAAAAAAGCTCACAAGGTATCTCAAATGTCACTTTTGAAACTTGAGGTACCCTTCTATCAAAAATAAATAAATAAATAAAAATTGTGGTACCCTACTAGGTTTCTACAAAAGAAAAAAAAAATCAGGGTGGTTTAGCATTTTCACAAGGTGAAATCAAAATTGAACTGAATAGGAATCAACCAAAATTAGAATCGCTTTGCATTCGATCTGGTTTTATCAGTTTCTATTTGTTTTTTAAATTCACAATATATAATTTGTACTTTGTAGTGCTATTTTTGGGAAATAGTAATGAAGACAACCTCAACTTTTCAAGCCCTATATATTCACGTGTTCCACATTATTTCTTAGTATCCCCTACTCATCCTATCTCTCACTGCTATAAAAATAAAAAGAAATCCTAAAAAATCCTTAAAAAATCCTAAAAAATTCCTTTTCACCTATGAATCTTTCCTTTCAATTTTGCTGCTTTCCATTTTTCACCTTCTCCGCTCTGACATAATAAATAAGTTATTTCTTCCATTAGGAATTAAGTTTTTTTTTTTAATCTATTTTAGCATGACCCATCATTTTTCAATTTGTACTTAACATGTATATGATGGGAAAACGAACCCTATCCGAAATGACCAGATTGCCCCCCCCCAAAAAAAATGAAAAAAAAAATACTATGCCTTGGAGATGCTCCCATGCACTCTTCCATTGGCTCACACATCTGACTTTTCCTACACTAGACCGGCAAAATCCTTGCACCTTTTTTTTCACTAAGAGATAATTGCATGTATTAAAATTATAAGAAAAGAAAAAAAGAATGTACAAAAAGAACACTCTCAAAAGCTTAGCGACCTATGAGAGCTTGCCCACCTTCTGCATTGACACCAGCAGGGAAGCTAACCAAAGGACTCTAAACTCGAAAACAAACAACACAGCATATTATTAGAAGAGAAATCTCAGACGACACAAAGCATCCATTTCTAAGTCCATCCTGACCAAGGCATGCCAGTGAAGAATTGGAGTAGAAATGGATAATTTCGCAGCTGACTTAGCAAGGAAGTCTGCAACTTGATTTGCATCATGGTAGAAGTGAGTAATCTTCCAGACTGTAGCTTGAAGGTAATTAGCTAGATTCCTCTATCTTTGCTGAAGATCTACAGAACCACGCCTTTTTGAATCAAAGAGACCGCAGAAACTGAGTCACATTCAATCCAAATGCGCTGGATTACTAGACATAGCTTGCTCTAGACCAAAAATAACCCCTGAAAACTTTGCCTCAAAATTGGTTGTCGCCCCAAGAGAGACCCTGAAATTTGCTATTATCTCTACTTGATCATTCGTGAAAATTTCCCCAGCTCCAGCCCTTCCAGGATTGCCCAGCAAGCAACCATCTGCATTGAGTTTAATCCATCCAACCAGCGGGGGAAGCCAGAAATCTTCAAAAAGGTCTCTAGGCCTGGGAAGAGGAAGAGTAAATCCAATTCTTTGAGCACAAATAAGCTCAGAAATAGAAAGGACCTTACCCAAGTTAATCCCAATAAATTTTACATGTTTCATGTTTCAAGTAGAATGCAATAATTATTGCTTATTAAGTTGAGAAAAGTATTATGTTAGGTTAGTCGAGACATAGCAGGGTGTGAATAGACCCAACTAGGTATTTTCACGCCCGACTGTATTTGGGAACGGGAGTGTTAGTCTGACAGTATTCTTTTCTCCTAAATTAATTATTTTTGTATCAATTAATTGAATTAATAAATATGCTAGTATTCGAGTGAGAGGTACTAGTTTCTTTTTTTTCCTGTTCATATTCGACTAAGAACTGTCAATTTTTTTAGTGCAAATCAAAATCAAAAAGAGAATCTTTGAAATCAAGATCCTCTCTAGCCATTGGACATTGGACGTTTTCATATCTTGATTTTTTTGTACTCGTTCAAAAATAGCTAAGAGCTGGTGGTCCAGAAATAATTAATAAGAATTAAAAATTTTGAATTTTCTTATGAAACATATCAATATGCCTAGATCAGACCACTGCTTCTACTTCTAGTTCCTATGTTAATAGGAATAGGACTTATCCTTGTTCCAACGGCAATAAAACAGTGAGACATCTGATGACTGAAAGGACCCGACACTCACCTCAACTCATGAGCATGTGCCCCAATGGTTTAGAGGCGAGTGTAGGGTTGGTTTATGTCTTTTTCACCGGAGAATTCAACGTTTCTAAACTTCAAATATGTGAACCAAACATGTGAAGTAAGGAAACGTCAAACAAAGGAAAAGAAAACAAAAAATAAATAAAATGGGGGTGAGGGTCGGGGTTGGGAATTGAGAAATCTATAAATTCGCTCGAGAACTGACACTCCCATACACAAACACTTCTGCATGTCTCAGCCATAGCTAAAGAAGGAAAGCTTAATCGCAATAGCTAGCAACCTCATTTCCTTCTTTTGTTGGGTTCTTGTCCTCCAAATCCAATGGATTACTCTTGGTTCAGGATCCTCTTTTCTCTTTGTCTCTGTGCAACAGCAACCAAAATTTTCCTCATTCTCCTCTCTCAGAGAAAATCCAAGAAAACCAAACTCTCTTTACCACCAGGCCCTCCTTCACTGCCCATAGTAGGCAGCATCTTCTTGCTCAAAAGATTGTTAATCGATGCTGAATCACTCCTCCTTGACCTGTCCTACAAATACGGACCAATCATTACCATCCGTATTGGCTCTATCCTCGAAGTATTCATTTCCGGCCATTCATTAACCCATCAAGCTCTCATCCAGAATGGTGCCGCCTTTAACTACCGCCCAGGAGCTGTCACACCCGGCTGCCTCCTTGACAACACCCATCCCGATATTGGTTCCTCCTCTGGCACTCGTTGGAGGTTCCTCCGTCGTAACCTCACTTCTGAACTTCTTATCCCTTCTCGGTATAAGTGTTTTGGTTGCGCCCGCAGAAGGTTCTTGGAAACAATTGATTCGTTGCTCAAATACCATGTCGAGTCAGGCGAGCCTGTGCAAGTGATACATCCCTTCCGATATGCCATGTTTTCTTTGTTGCTTTTCATGTGCTTTGGTGAGAAACTTGATGAGAAAGTCATCAAAGATATTGTAGAAATGGAGAGGAATGTCTTAGCCAATTTTAGAAGATTTTCTGTGTTCCAAGCGTTCCCCACTTTTGGGAAATTCATCTTCAGAAATCGTTGGCTTCAACTGATTGATATGCGCCACAGACAAAAATCTGCTCTACTTCCTTTGATCAAATCCCGTCGAGAACGAAAGGAGAAGATCAAACAACAAAACCAAGATGAGAATATTGTCTCCTACATCGATTCACTCTTTGATCTCGAATTCAAAGATGGAGGAGGAAGGAAGATCAGTGATGAAGAAATAGTGACTCTCATCTGTGAAGTTATGGATGCAGGGAGTGACACAACATCAACTGTGTTTGAATGGATCATGGCCCACCTTGTGAAGGACCAAAACATCCAAGAAAAGCTTTATTCTGAGATCCAAGAGGTTGTGGGTTCAGAAGAAGAGATCAAAGAAGATGATTTGCAGAAGATGCCATATCTAAAGGCAGTAGTATTAGAAGGGCTGAGGATACACCCACCTAGTCACTTTGTGCTGCCACATACCGTGATGGAAGATGTTGTGTTGAATGGCTACGTCATTCCCAAGAAAACTATTGTGAATTTTATGGTGGCAGGGATGGGGAGGGACCCACAAGTTTGGAAAGATCCTATGGAGTTTAAGCCCGAGAGGTTCTTGGGTGAAGGGGAAGTAGTTGATATCACAGGGAGTAAGGAGATTAAGATGATGCCATTTAGCGTGGGGAGAAGGATTTGCCCTGGACTTGGGTTAGGGACATTGCATTTGGAGTATTTTCTAGCAAATTTGATCAAAAATTACAAATGGGTGGCTGTAAATGAACAAGATGTTGACATGTCAGAGAAGCAGGAGTTCACAAGGGTGATGAAAACCCCGTTGCAGGCCCACGTGTCCCCAAGGGCAAAGTAATTAGAGAAGAAATTAATCTTAATCGTCACTAAGAATAAGTGGAGATCACATCTTTTACCATGTTGCTTTAGTAGGACCCAAATAAGATGTTATCATCAATGTATTAGTCTTGTCAATTCTGCTAGTTGTGAATTTGTGTTTCACCCCTTGATTGGGCTGCTAGGATTGTAGTTGATGATATTGTAACTCTTTGTAATAGTAATTCTCAAATTGACATGGAAGATCAATGTTTCTGGAGTGGGATTTCCTTTGGTGCTTTTTCTTCCTTCTTTTCTTGGAATGAAATAAGAAAGAAGAATCCCAAAGTTCCTTGGCTATCTCTAGTTTGGAACAAATCTCTTCAACCGTGTCAATCAATTTTTAGGTGGCGATTGATGCGTTGAAAAATCCCCACAGATGATATTATTACCCTTAAAGACATTTCCTTGCCCTCTAAGTGTTGTCTTTATGGATTAGAAGTTGAAACATTCAACCACATCTTATCCTGCTCTTTCTCTGTGGACATCTGGAAAAAAATTATGGACTGCTTTGGTATAACCTGGCCTAGCCTTGTTGATCTTCATCAGTTCACCCCGTGGTGGACCAGGAAAAGAAGAAACCTATCGGTGAAAGATCCTTGGACCATAGGGCTCGTGGTGATTTTGGACAATATTTGGAGGGAAAGAAACAACAGATACTATCATGGTACTCATCATTCTCTCTTCCAAATTTTCGAAAAAACTAAGCAGGACATTCAGGGCGCCTGCTATGGCATTCAGGGCATCATAAACACTACCAACGATCTCCTATGCTGCTACCGCCTTGGAATCAACGTATCCCCAAAGAATCGACCTCATATGTTGAAGGTGACTTGGTGCACTCCTTCTCGAGGCTGGTACAAACTGAACATTGATGGCTGCTGATGAGCACAATAGTGTGTGAAATCTTAGGGATATAAGTATACATTTTGCCCCACTTTGGATAGTACTACTTTTATTTTTATTGTTTTTTTTTTTTCAGTTTCCAAGTCTACAAGAGAGTAAAGTGAATCAAAGGTGGGACCCACTCATTGGTACCACATCCTCTCTCCTACAAAATCTTGAAGATTATTCTAACTCCTTGCCACCTCACAAGATCTTGAAGATGCTATGTAGAGATTCCTTTCTGATTTAATCAAGATTGCAAGATATTGGATAATATTGCAAGGAAGTAATAGAATTTGTTAATTTTGGGAACATATTCTCTCTTTCCTCACACAATATCTCAGAGAATGAGGATTTTTATCAAGATTTAATTTTATTTTATTTTCATTCTTTTCTTAAAGAAGACTTGTAGAAGGAAGGAAGGAAGGAAGCAAGACAAAAGCCCTATAAAAGCCCCTTCCTCCCCCCTCCTATTTAATATATTATTTCCCTTAGTTTATTTTCTAGTTTATGCTTAGTTTTCTTCTTCTCTCCCTCTCTCACTCTCTTTAGTTATAGTTCTTCTTTATTTTTGCTTTAATCACTTTTGTAATAGTTTTTTATGTCAATTAATGCAAGTACTCTTTTATTTCTTATTCAGCCTTTTATGTTTATGATTTATGCAATTGAGTTGTAATTTTTAAAGTTATAGTTCTAGACTTATATCTAGGTGACAAGATCACCAGCCGTGGAGAAATTTTTTTTTTCAAGTTCAGTTTTTTTTTTTTTAAGATTTGTTTTCTCTAGTACTAGAAATTTTAGATTTGGTTTATTCCAGATCTGGTTTTTAGTACTGGTAGTATCTCAAATCACCAAAGCTTTCAAGTTCATACATTGATTCAAGTAAGTAGGCTCCTTCAGTAATCTTCTCTCCCCCCTCTCATTCCCTCTTCTAACTACCCTTTCTTTCTTAATTTAGGATTTTAATTTCAGTCGTTATATTATTGCTATCCCTTTCCCCCAAGGTTCATGGCTAGTGTATGTGTTGGTTTTGCCCCTCCTAGCCATAGAACCGTCAATTTATTACTTTTATTTTAATTGTCTCCCTTTCCTTAAAGCCAAGTAGAGTAACCCTTGTAAGAGTGACTCTCTAGTCAAGTAGGGAAGCTCATATTATGATGCATCCCTCGGGCTAAGTAGAGAAACCTACTTGTAAGTCTCTCTCTAGCTTTATCCTCTTTCTTTTACTTTATTTTTATTTCAGCATTTTTTTCCTTTATTGTTTTTTTTTTTAATTGCGTGGGTTGTTTATTTTCAGTTATTTATTTATTTAATTTTAATTGCGTGGCTTGCGTCTTTAAATTCTTAGATGACGAATGGTTAGGAAGTTATTTTAGATACATATGTTTAGGATGGTAATTAGAATTAGATTACAACCATTAATCAGTTCACTTTCGCATTATTAAAAGAAAAAAAAAATAAAGTGGTTGCTCTCCCTGTGTTGGACCCATAGCTACACTGATCTATACGCTTGCGGTTACATTTAAAATCTCAAACAAGTTTTGGAGCCGTTGCCGGGGAGACAGTTCCAGGTTATTTTTTGCTTTCTTTTGGTAAATCGGAGTGCTTTATTTGCTTTGTTTTGTTTTTTTCTTTTCTTTTATTGAATTCCTGACTCAGTGGAGGTCGCCATGCCTCACAGTATAATAAAGGTAGGTTTTGCCCTGTAGTAGTACCTCAGGAATTGACCTGAGCAACTCCGGATCCCTGCCGGTAAGCTCCCAAAAAACCAAAAAAAAAAAGAGTTTTTCTTTCCATTCTTTTCTGTTTATCTTACTCCAGTTGTGGATAGTTTTCTGTTGCATGAGTGTGTAGACCTGTGATTCTACCAATCGTTTAGTAAGAGTACCTATTTTAAGAATGGCAGAACAACCTAACCCTACTTTAAAGGATATATTCTACCCAGCCAAGGCAGCCCAACCTTCTTGCATTAGATTAGCAGCTGCCACAGGGAACAATTATGAGCTTAAAACTCAATTCATCACTATGTTACCCTACTTCCATAGGCTATCCTTCAAAGATGCTTATTTGTTCCTAAGAGAATTTGAGGAGGTTTGTGTCCTCATTAAGATACAACAGCTGAGTGATGATGCTGTTAAACTTAGATGCATTACCTTTTGACTCAAGGATGGAGCAAAAAGATGGTTATATGGGCTGCCAACTAATTCCATTACCACATGGGATAAGTTTACGGTAGCGTTCTTAAGAAAAAAATTTCCCTTGCATAAAACAAACAAACTTAAGAGCGAGATTATGCAGTTCGGACAAAAACCTCAAGAGTCATTTTCTAGACTCATGAAAATGTTCCAAGACCTTCTCCAAGAGTGTCCCCATCATGGGATTGACAAATGGCATCTTTGCCAAATAATTTACGAAGGGATAGATTACCATACCAAGCAGATGTTAGAGTCTATGTGTCCTTCAGGCTTCACAACTTATGCGGACGAAAACAAAGCTTAGAACTTTTGGTTGACCTAGCTGAAAAGACAAGAGAATGGGAGTCTACTTAGGAAAGTGAGAGAACTATATGAGGTAAGGGGTACTATGTCGATGGGATAGTAGCCAAGGAGGCCCATTTAGATAGCCTCATTAAGAGAATAGAAGCCCTTGTCCCTAAAGCACATGCCCCAGTCCACCAAGTCCAAAATTAGGTCTCTATGTGCAATTGGTGTCACTCCCCTGGACATGTAATGGAAGAATGCCCCAACAGTTCTAGGGGCAATGAAAGTGTTAATGCTCTTTACCCGAACAACCCGTTTAGCAACACTTACAATCCAGGGTGGAGAAATCACCCTAATTTTTCATGGAGCCAAGGGAATCAAGGAGGTCCATCCAACTTTCACAACCAAGGGCAGCCTAGTCCCCAGAGGCCCAATTTTGCACCACTACCTAATTTTTTCCCTCGGCCTAATCTAGGTCTTCAACCAAATTTTGCTAGGCCCCCTCTCCAAGCACCTTATCAACAACCCCCGGGGTTTACATCAACTGGAGAGACGACAAGAATTAGTGAGCTAGATAAAAGCATGGCCTTTCTCATGACAAGCCACAATAATGTAGAGAGGCAACTCACCCAACTTGTCACAATCATGCATGAGAAGGAGAAAGGAAAATTACCTAGTCAGCCAGAGCCAAATCCTAGACATCAAGTGCTGACTCTACAAGGGCTACCTGCTCCTCAGCTCAATGTTGTATAGAGTCAACAACACCAAGGGCCCTCCAACCAGTGTAATGCGGTATATGCCCTATGGAATGGCCGAGAGTATTTACGGAATGGTATCACCCATTCTTCACCATATGACCTTTCTGTTGACCCTCCAACTATCGAGGCTACTACTGTGTCTCCCATTCCAGGTTCGCCAGATGGACCTGAAGAGATTAAGGATGATTTGGTAGAAGCCATAAAAATGATTCTATTAATGAAAGAACTTTTGATAGTGTTTATGTTCCTCCTGTCCCCTATCCTAACCATTTGATTAATAAGAAGAAGACAGCTTCAATGGAAAAAATTTTAGAAGTCTTCAAGAAAGTAGAGGTAAACATTCCTCTTTTGGATGTCATAACTCAAATCCCAGCCTATGCCAAAGTCCTCAAAGACTTATGCACTCATAAGCGTACCACAAGTGTGCCCAAAAGGTGTTCTTGGCAGTTAATATCAGTTCAATGATCACACAACCTATAGCAGCCAAGTATAAGGATCCCGGGTGTCCCACCATCTCTTATGTCATTGGCAACACTCGTATTGATCATACCTTACTTGACCTTGGTGCAAGTGTGAACCTTCTACCTTATCATGTTTATCAACAACTTGGATTAGAAGATTTAAAAGCTACAGGGACCACTTTCCAGTTGGCCGACCGTTCTATCAAGATTTCGAAAGGGATGGTTGAAGATGTCCTACTTAAGGTAGGAGAATTTATTTTTCCAGTCGATTTTATTGTTTTGGACACCCAACCCTTCACCACTAGGGATAAGATCCCTATCATTCTTTAAGACCATTTCTGGCTACCAGCAATGCATTAATCAATTGCCGGAATGGTCTACTAAGGATATCTTTCGGCAACCACACTATGGAGTTCAACATGTATAGGTTGGGCAAGCAACTCATAATTTCTTCTGATGATATTGATGAAGAGGTCAATATGCTTGAGAATTTTTCTGATGATATTGTTCAAACTTTTGACATTGACTTTGATTCAGAATTCCAAGAGTGTATGGAAGAATTAGAGGATTATACTGAAAATTTCTTCTCTGATGTTTGGAGCCTTTATACACCCATGGAGCCCATTGGTCCTCTATCAAATTCCCTTCCTAAACCCTCAATTGTTGAGCCCCATAAGTTTGATTTGAAAGAGTTGCCCTCTAACTTAAGGTATGCCTTTTTAGGAGAAGATCAAACTCTATCAGTTATTATCGCCTCAGATTTAACTTCAAGTCAAGAGGAAGAGTTGATCAAAGTTTTAAAAGAAAACAAGGAAGCCTTAGGTTGGACCATGACAGACATTATAGGAATTTTCCCCTCAACCATTCAACATCATATTCACCTCATGGATGATTCAAAACATTCTAGGGAACCACAAAGAAGGGCTAATCCTATGATTCAAGAAGCTATCAAGAAAGAGATCCTAAAGTGCTTGGATCATGGTATCATCTACCCTATTTCTGATAGCGAGTGGGTAAATCCAATGCACGTGGTGCCAAAGAAGTCAGGGGTCACAGTAGTCCAAAATACTGAAAATGAGTTAATCCCTACCCGTGTCCAAATAGGATGGCATGTGTGCATTCACTACAGGAAGTTAAATGCGGCAACTTGGAAAGACCACTTTCCTTTGCCTTTCATTGATCAAATGTTAGAGCGGTTAGCCGGACATGAGTATTATTGTTTCCTCGATGGTTATTCTGGTTATAACCAGATTCCCATTGCCTTAGATGACCAATACAAGACCATCTTTACATGCACCTATGGAACCTTTGCTTATCGGCATATGCCTTTTGGGCTTTGTAATGCCCCTGCCATGTTCCAAAGATGCATGATGAGTATTTTCTTTGATATGGTGGAGCATTTTTTAGAAGTATTTATGGATGATTTTTCTATTCATGGCTCCTCATTTTGTAATTGTTTGCATCATCTTTCTTTAGTACTCAAATGATGCAAAGCGACTAATTTAGTCCTCAATTGGGAGAAATGTCATTTCATGGTCACATAGGGCATAGTGTTGGGTCATGTCATTTCCAAAGAAGGGATCAAGGTCGATAGAGCTAAGGTGGACTTAATTTCTAATTTACCACCTCCCAAGTTAGTTAAGGACGTTTGTTTCTTCTTAGGTCATATAGGGTTCTATCGTCGATTCATCAAGAACTTCAGTCACATGGTTAGACCTCTCACCAATCTTTCGGCTAAAGAGCAACCCTTCGAATTTTCTAGTAAATGCCTCATGTGCTTTGAGCAATTAAAGAAGGTATTGACTACAACCCTCATTATTCAAGCTCCCTTATGGACTGAGCCCTTTGAATTAATATGTGTGATGCATCTGATTTTGCTATAGGGGCAGTCTTCAGGCAGAGAGTTGATAAACTTCCTCGTGTTATCTATTATGCCAATAGAACTCTCAATGATGCACAGCTGAACTACACCACAATTGAAAAAGAATTTTTAGCTGTTGTATTTGCATTAGAAAAGTTTCGTACATATCTGATAGGTTCTCATGTAATTATTTACATTGACCATGCAGCTATTAGATACCTTATTCAGAAAAAGGATGCCAAAGCACGTCTTATCAGATGGGTTTTGCTTTTGCAGGAATTTGACTTAGAAATTAAGGATAAGAAAGGCAGTGAAAATTTGGTTGCAGACCATTTGTCCCGGTTACCCAATTCTTTGACTGTGAATACTCCAGTTAACGAGTATTTTCCTGATGAGCAACTATCACACCCCGTTCACACAGAATCAGACCGGTGATCGGGTTAACTCCGGTTAACCCAAACCTGCCAGGATCATCTGATACAGTAGCAACCACAACATACCCACATCTAAGATAAACGTTCGAAAGTTCAGCGGAAGTCTTAATTTACTTGTAAATATCCCCAATATACTTGATACCCAAATTTTAGTTTATAGCTAAGTACATGTGGGCCCACAGGCATGATATTTACACAAAAAGAATAACAATTTACACATCAAGTACACAAAAGGGGAGGTCATCAAAAGAATCAAAAAGTAAAATCCTGTACGGTGTCATTACTGTGGTCCCGCAGCACAGCCCTCGCACATGCAATCAGCACCGTGCTCATACTCCTCGGGGACCCACCAATCCTCATCGAAAAACTCAACTGTGGGGCCCGACCCCTGATCTTCAGGCGGGTGACCTCAAAATCATCTAAAAGAGGTGCGCGCACGTGGGATGAGCTCACTAGCTCAGTAAGTGAAAAGAAGGACCACACAACAATCACATCCATATGCACTATATATTATGCAATTCATTTTAAATCTTATCCACCTAAACAACATTACTAAATCTTTGGTTATGTGCTACTACAACCACAGTGTGCGTATGCCCCAGGTACGAGCCTCGAACTCCATCCCGAGATACGCCCATAGGTTTATCGGAGAAGGCCCACCGAGAGTACTCAGAAAAGTAAAGCATGCTAACCACCGGCTCTCAACATAAAAGTAAATGATAGAAAGTAAAGGTGCTGACTCCGACAATTTAAAAGCAATACGATTGGCCCTCTTGAATATACCACTGAGGTTGCCGACTGTCCTAATGACCAGTTGGGCATATGTCTAACCGCCACAGTGACCCAATAACCGCGACCACTGCTACCCCCCAAGTGATAACCCAACACCTCAACCCCTGTTGGGAAGGGTCGTAACATGGGAAAATGATAATCCTAAACCGCATGCTCCTATATGACATAGTACGATTGCATAGTACCACCGCGTCCCATTCCACGGGCCACCAATGCACTCATTTCCAAGTCGGCTGTGGCGCCTAGTCTAATAATGCATCTTTCACAGTGATCCAACCATTCATCACATAAGCATATCAATCATTTAGCATTGAGAATGTAAAAATAACACACATATCATAATCATATGAGGATGACTAATCTACGCATAATTTGCATAATGACATGGCTATTTTAGATACAATTGAATGATAAAAAACAAGCCTTAAAATAAAGTCAAACGTCCTCTCCCCACTTACTTGTTGTGTACAAACACTCACGCCCGATACGGGTGAGATCCGGTGCGAGAAACGTAAGTTTCTAGTGAACCTATCATAAGTGAATGGGGTTAGCATTTCACCACCTTGGGGTCAAAACTAACAAGATTTGATGTTTAAATCATGTTTAAAACCATAAAAGAAGGTTGCCCGTCCGTTTTGGGTCCATTCGAACACAAAAATCACGTTGGGAGCCCCATGGGTGGGCCAGACAGCCCGTCTGTCTTTGCCCACCTATCTTCTCAGGTGGGCGGGCTCACCCGTCAGTCTTCTCAGGTGGGTAGGTTGGCCCGTCGGTCCTCAGCCACCGGTGGAAACCAAGGGGCTGCCCTCTCAGGCGGGTGCCCTCAGGCAGGCTGGTCGACCCGCCAGTCCTCGCCCACCTGAGGGGGCGAAAAATTACCTTCTTCCTTGAAACTTTTTCCAACCTTGGGGAAACCAAATGGGGCTATTCCAATCATATTTTCCACACATCTAAGGTCTTATAAGATGATTCTAACCTAGATCTAAGTTAGATTTAAGGATTGAAAAGCCATCTTACCTTCTTTGCTCAAGAACTCTTCCAAAACCCCAAAATCACTTCTTAGCTCAAGAAATCACCAATGCTTCTCAAATCTTGTAAATACTTCTTCAAATCCTTCAAAATCAACACATAGACCATCTATTAAACCTTAGATTCATCATCTCAAGTGGGATTTACAAGATCTCAAGGAACTCTACCCAAATCAAGGGTTTCACTTGGGTTTGGTGAAAGTTTAAGAAGCATAGCCTTTGCTCACCTCAAATCATAGATTTCGTGTTGGGGATCACTTTTTCGGTGTCGGAATGTGAAGATCAAACCTTGACGTCACTTAAATCCCTTTCTTCCTCCTCTCTCTTTCCCTTTCTTCTTCTTCGTTCTCTTTTCTTCCTTTCTTTTCTCTCTCCTCTTTACTCTTCTCACCAACCCTTTAATGTAATAAATGAGAAAAGGAGAAACACAATAAATGCTATTTATACTTTAAAATATCTAGTAACCACATGGGTGGGTCACTCAGGTGGGCGGATGCGCCCGCCTGTGACCGCCCATCTTTGGGTCGAAGCTTAGCCAACACGTGAGATTTCAATGGAATTCGACTCTCGGTATGTATCTCACTCTCGGCACAAAGTATATTATACGTATACACTTTAGGATATGGCTACATACCATCGTTACCCATACGTGGCCTTATGATACATGCATGTATACGGCTTGAGTACACCCATCTCCTTTGGCACTGACTCGGACTTGTCTGGCCAACCTGTGTTCAAAGTCACCCTTGCCATCATGGTCCATAAGGAACCCGCCTTAACCCTCTCTGGTTCGGGTCCTGCATGGTTAAACCGGTTCAACCGTGTAACTAAATCGGGTTTTTAAAGTAGGGTATCACAACAACTCTTTGCAACATCTAGTGAACCGTGGTTTGCAGATATTGTAAATTTTTTAGTTACAAACAAGACTCTGGATCCTTGGTCTTCCCAAGAGAAGTACCATTTTCACTCACAGGTTAAGTATTTCTTTTGGGATGATCCTTACCTTTTTAAATCATGCCCTGACCAAATTATCCGGAGATGTATCCCTAATCATGAGCACCATTCTATTCTTTCCTTTTGCCATAATCAAGCTTGTGGTGGCCATTTTGGGCCTACTAAGACTGCAACCAAGGTATTGCAATGTGGATTTTATTGGTCTAGTCTCTTCAAAGGTGCCTTTGCTTATTGTAAGGCTTGTCCTTCTTGTCAGTCTTTAGGAAAAATCAGTAGAAGGAACATGATGCCTCTCAACCCAATCCTCATGGTTGAGGTTTTTGATGTTTGGGGAATAGATTTTATGGGCCATTTCCCTAAGTCATATGGATATGAATATATTTTGTTGGCTGTGGACTATGTGTCCAAATGGATTGAGGCTCATGCTTGTAAGACCAATGACCATAAGGTGGTCATTCAATTCTTAAGGGAAAACATTTTTTCCCAATTTGGTACCCCTAGAGCTATCATTAGTGATAGGGGAAAGCACTTTTGTAATAATCTTTTTGAGACCTTAGTGAAGAAGTATGGGATTACCCACAAGTTGACTACCCCATACCACCCCCAAACCAGTGGACAGGTAGAAGTGTCCAACAAACAGATCAAGCAAATTCTAGAGAAGACAGTTAACTCAAATTGAAAGGATTGGTCTAACCGTCTGTTGGATGCTTTGTGGGCGTATAGGACTGCTTACAAGACCATACTTGGTCAATCCCCATACCGTTTGGTATACAGGAAAGCCTGCCACCTACCTGTTGAGTTAGGACATCGTGCCTTTTAGGCGATTAAGAAATTTAATTTTGATTTGTCTACCGCAGGAGCTCATAGAGATCTCCAACTATCTGAGTTGGAGGAATTGCGAAATGATGCCTATGATAGTGAAAATTTTTGTAAGGAAAAGACTAAAACTTTTCATGATAGGCACCTTATTAAGAAATCTTTTATGCCTGGTGATAAAGTTTTGTTGTACAATTCTAGATTGCATATCTTTCCAGGAAAACTTCATTCGCGGTGGGAAGGTCCTTACCTTGTGCAAACAGTATTCCCCCATGGTGCCTTAGAGGTTATGAATCCATCCACTCGGAAAATTTTTAAAGTTAATGGGCACCGTTTGAAGCCATTCCTTGAGTTGCCTTCAATGCATGATGCAGAGGTCATGATTCTCCATGAGCCTCTTTATGATGATATTTGATCCATTTGATAATTTCCTCTCCTTTGTCCTTCTTGTTCTATTGTCTTATCATTTTTTTTTTCTTTTTCTGCATTGAGGACATTGCACAATTTAAGTATGGGGGAGGGTTTGACTATTTAGAACTTGAGGTTACTTTTAAGAGTTTTCTAGTGCTTTATACACACCCTAAAAAAAAAAAAGGAAATTGAGATCTAGGACCCATCTTGGTACTATAATCATTATTGGGAGGATGGTAATGAATATATGTCTTGAAGTGGGATCTCACTTAAATGATTTAGAGATACTTGTCTTGAGGTGTAGGACGATTTGTTAGTTGGTGTCCTTGTTCTTAGGTTAGGAGTTGAGACCATATTCTTGGCATGGTATAAAAATATATGATATGGATATGCAAAGAAAGTGAAAATTGGTCAAAAAGTAGAAAGTAAGTATAGAATTTCTAGGATCTAGACAAAATACTGCACCTCATGAAGTGGGGTGTTTTGATCGAACCTTTTAGGAAGGAACACTTCCGAAAAGAACTTAGCATCACTGTCTTTGTTGGCATATGTATAAAGCGAAGCTACTTAGTAACTTGGGTTTCTGGTGTTTGCTCCACCATGTTATTCAGGCCAAATGTAGTGGAGTAGAATAAGTTCTCTACTAAAAAAAAAAAAAAAGATACCATTATGCCTTGTTTTTTATGATTGCTTAATGCTCTAAAACCCTAGTTCATGGTCCCTACCTTACAATGTGGTTTGCCTTAGGATTTGTTGTGCTTTAGAAGATACAAGGATCGCCCCTATTTGAGATGTGTGATTGTTCCTAAAACTAGATGGAGTATTAAAGTTCAAGTGGAGGGGTTCCTCGGTTGATATGCTCTAATTGAAAGAGAGTGTGTGTTTTGTAGTTATTGGAAACTTTAAATGGTAATTTTTCAAGTTAATTTGAATTTTGGATGTATATTCAATGCAAACACCCACGAGACACAACTCGTCCACTAGGGTAACTTAGGGGTTTAAAGGCTTGTTGCACGTGCTAAATGCAACCTTGATTCCTACGAAAGTGAGTTAGGCTTTTTTTCTTTCATTTCTTTATTTATTTGTCTTGCTCGAGGACGAACAGAAGTCAAGTATGGGGGAATTTGATGAGCACAATAGTGTGTGAAATCTTAGGGATATAAGTATACATTTTGCCCTACTTTGGATAGTACTACTTTTATTTTTCTTGTTTTTTTTTTCAGTTTTCAAATCTACAAGAGAAAGTGCTTAAAGTGAATCAAGAACCAGTCCAAAAGTGGGACCCACTCATTGGCACCACATCCTCTCTCCTACAAAATCCTGAAGATTATTCTCTCTCCTTGCCACCTCACAAGATCTTGAAGATGCTATGCAAAGATTCTTTTCTGATTTAATCAAGATTGCAAGATATTGGTTAATATTGCAAGGAAGTAATAGAATTTGTTAATTTTGGAAACAGATTCTCTCTTTCCTCACACAATATCTCAGAGAATGAGGATTTTTACTAAGATTTAATTTTATTTTATTTTCTTTCTTTTCTTAAAGAAGACTTGTAGAAGGAAGGAAGGAAGCAATTGATGTAAGGAAAGGGTATTTTTTTTTTTCGGGAGCTTTTTGTGAGCCTGATTGGGAAGGGACGATTGGGAAGGTGATTTTCTGCCTGATTTCTCTTTTTCTGGATGGCGGCTACGTCATGGCCGGTAGTCAAGGCCTAGCTAAGGAGGGTGGAGGTGATGAGACCGACAATGGTGAGGGATCTGTGAGGGAGGTGAATGAGAATGTGCCTCCAAATCAAGCTGCCGCTACTGATGGTGTCGCTCCAAGAAGATCATATGCAAGGGCTGTGGGGAATGCCTCATGGCTAGCGATGGACTCTCTCCCAGAACCAATCCAAGCAGGTAATATCCGAAGAATCATGATCCCCCAGTGCAACTATGAGTTAAAAAGGCAAAAAATCAGATTTGCTCTTATAGGGAGGGTTGATTTCAGATTGATCTCCCTAGATGCACTGAGACAAGAAGCAGCAGAAAAATGGAACTTGAACCAAGGAGTGGTGACGCACCCTCTTGGCAAGGGGTATGTAATTTTTCAATTCGGATGTGAGGGAGATAAGTCTGCCGTTTGGAAGAGGAGCCCTTTGAAGATCGGGGGTCAGTTAATCCGCTTCCAACACTGGAAACCGAACTTTAACATCCATGAGAAACAGGTGTGGACTAAACTGGTCTGGATCCGTTTCCCTGACCTTCCCCTAGAATATTGGCATGAGAATGTCTTGCTCTCAATAGCAAAAGCAGTTGGACGACCTGTGGCTCTAGATCACCACACAAAGCAAGGCTTGATGGGTTTCTTTGCTAGAGTCTTGGTTGAAATCGAAAAAAATGAAACGGTGCCTCGTATTGAGGAAGTGCAGGTTGAGAGATTGGAGCCTGGAACCACAAAAATCTTTGGGTTCAGGCAAAAGGTTGTGTATGAAGATGGTATAACTCGTTGTGGTTATTGTAAGCGGCTGGTACACAGTGTGGAAGGATGCCGATTGAAGAAGCAGGAGGATGAAAAACAGGCTGCAAAAGATCACGTTACTGTTCCAGGCGCAGTCTATGTAGAAGATGGAGTGGACTCGGATCAAGTCATATCAACTCAGCGAGTTACAGGGAGTGTACCAAACATGGAAACTGCAGCAAATCATTCTCCTTCCTTAAATGCCTCCTCATCATCAAATCAAGGTACCCCTATTTTGGAAGGCCATATTCATGTGGATTTGGATCTCATCCAAAATTCAAATTCAAAATTAAATCCTCTCTATAGGGAATGTAACGGTGGGAATTTACTCCCTAATCAAAACCTTCCCTCTTTGGAGGAAGGCCATGTGGTTGGATCGGATCTAGGATCTGGGTCAGGGTCGGATTCTGACCCAGATGATGATGCTCTCTCAGAGTCCGAAGAGGAGAGTCAGCAAGCTGCCTCTGACGCCCCTACCTTGGTTGCTCCTACCATGAACCCAGTGAACTCGGCTAGACCAAGTCGCCCTCGACGGAATGTGGTGACTAGGGGTAGCGGTGGTGTGGCTGGCCAATCCTCAAGAGGCGGTCATTTATCCAGAATTCTTCCCAGCCATCGTGATTCTCAGATTTCTTGCATCCCAGAGACAGAAATTGCAAATGGGAGTGTGGCTCTAAATTTTCAGGAAGTAGGGGTGGTTGATTGTGCCCTTCTTGCTAAGGAAAAATCTGATACTGATATTTCTAAAGGAGGGAAGAAGGGTAAGAAGAAGGTTGGTCAGATGAATAAATCTGACAAGGTCCAAAATTAAATCCTTTCTCCATGAAGCTTTTATTTTGGAATATTAGAGGTGTGCGGAAGGCGGCTGGTATTAGAGCCTTGAAAATGATCCTGTGGGAGCACTCTCCTGATTTTGTATGTTTGGCTGAGCCGATGGTGAAGGCGTCGGATTTTCCTTCTTTGTTATTTAATAAACTGGGGTACTCTGGGGATTTAATTCACAATGATCGGGTGGACAAGGTTCCGAATCTCTGGCTTATGTGGAGACAAGGTTCTTCTCGTCCCTCAGTTGTTGCTCTGTCTGACCAACAATTATCAGTCACAGTGGATTGGTTGGGTTGCTCTGTGGGATTGACCTTTGTTCATGCAAATTGTTTTAAGGTTAATCGTAGAGAGCTCTGGACTGACCTGGGTTTGGTGACTAACCCAAATACCCCATGGTCGGTCATAGGGGACTTTAATGCTACTCTTCTTTCAAATGAAAAAAGGGGGCCAGGAAGATTTAATGCTAGCTTGGCGGCAGAGTTTCAAGCAATGGTGGACACGTGTGCTTTGGTTCAAGCTCCTTCACAGGGGAAGAAGTTCACGTGGACTAACAATCGTCGCAGAGGAAATGTTGTAGCTGTTCTGGATCGAAGTTTTTGTAATGGGAATTGGTTGGAGGTGTTCAGGAATATTAATCAAATTGTTTTGCAAAGAACTGCTTCGGACCATACCCCTGTTCTGGTGGTCTCAGATGCCATTCCTAAACCAGGTAATATTCCTTTTAGATTCAATAATTTTTGGATGGAAAATGTGAATTTTGAGGATATTATCAGGGAGGTGTGGAATAAGGAGGTGTCAGGGAACCCCATTTTGGTGCTTTCTCAGAAGCTAAAGCAGGTAAAAATTTTTATTAAGAGCTGGGCCAGGAATAATTTCCCTAATGTTGATGAAGAAGTAAAGAAAGCTTCGAAAAATCTGGATTTAATTCAGGAAGAAATTGAGGCAACAGGGATGACAGATGATCTATTTGACAGAGAGGCAGATGCGAAGACATATCTCTTGAAAGCAACTCAAATGCAAGACAGTTTTTGGTCTCAAAAGGCCAAACAGAGGTGGATGAAAGAGGGGGACAGAAACTCAAAATTCTTCCACCTCTCTGTACAAATGAGACGGTCGCGAAATCAAATTCGTACCTTGAAGAACATAAATGGTGAGTGGATTAGTGACCAGCAGAGGTTGTCATCTTACATTTCTGAATATTATGAAACCTTCCATAGTGCCACTCAGACTACTTCTCATCATGATTTATTGAATTGTATCCCCAAGGAGATTAATGAGGCAGATGCATTGGGTTTAGAGACTATACCCTCTTTGGAAGAAATAAAAAACTCTGTTTGGGAGGTGGATCCAGATAGTTCTCCTGGGCCTGATGGATTTCATGGGAAATTCTTTAGAAGAGTTTGGCATATAGTGGAAGCGGACTTCTGCAAGGCTGTGAGGCACTTCTTCAGAACGGGGTTTCTTCCTAAGGGTGTGAACAACTGTTTCCTTACTCTAATTCCGAAGGTGCCGGGAGCTGTGACCCTGGAAAAGTTTAGGCCGATCTGTATGGGGAATTTCTTTTGTAAGGTGCTATCAAAAATTATGGTAAATAGAGTTTCGGCGCTGCTTCCCAGGCTGATCTCAGAGGAACAAGGTGCATTCCAGAAGGGGAAAATAATTTCTGAGAATATCAGCCTTGCCTCAGAATTGGCAAATCTGATGTATACTGCAGTCAGGGGAGGAGGTATGGGGATCAAAATTGATGTTCAGAAAGCATACGACTCGCTTTCTTGGGATTTCCTTTTTGAAGTCCTGAAAAAGTTTGGTTTCTCTCAGAAGTGGATATCTTGGATTCATGAAATCCTTGTCTCTACTAGGATTTCGGTCTTAGTAAATGGGGGACCGGTGGGCTTCTTCCCTGTGGGTCGTGGTCTTCGCCAGGGTGACCCTTTATCTCCCTTTCTCTTTATTCTGGCAGAAGAAGTGCTCTGTAGAGGGTTAAGAAGCATGGTTGCAGAAGGTGCTCTTAAATCCCTGCCCGGGCCAAGAGGTGTGCTCACTCCATCCCACCTTCTCTTTGCGGACGACATTTTCATTTTCATGAACGCGTCGGCAAAATATGTAAGAAATCTTCACTCTTTCTTAGATAAATATCAGGCATTCTCTGGTCAGTTTTTTAATCTGGATAAAAGCAAGATTTTCTTTGGGAAGGTGGCCCCTCACAGAAAACAGTTCATTAGTGAGTTTTTGGGTATTCAGATATCCAAATTCCCTACAAAATATCTTGGGGTGGAAATCTTCAAGGGAAGAGTCACAAAATCCCATTTGTTACCTTTGCTAGATAAGATCAAATGTAGACTTGCAGCTTGGAAAGGTAAATTGCTCTCAATGGCAGGCCGTATTGAACTTGTTCGTTCAGTTATATCGAGCATTCCTATGCATAATTTTGCAGTCTATTGGTGGCCTCAGGCATCAATTAAAACTGTAGAAACATGGATGAGGAATTTCATTTGGTCTGGCCAAATGGAGGTTCAGAAAAAAATCACTGTTAAATGGGAGGACTGTTGCAAGCCAAAGAAGGAGGGAGGTCTGGGTATTCGGAAGTTACGAGATGTTAACAGAGCTTGTCTATGTAAATTATTATGGAAAATAAAGCATGAGGATTCTACAATGAGTCAATTTTTCAGAGCAAGGTTTACTACTAGCAACGGTGATCTCAGGAGCTACAAGTCTTCATCTATTTGGCAGGGTCTAAAAAGGGTGTGGGATTTTGTAACAAATATGGAGAGCTGGACAGTAGGAAATGGCGTCAAGATCAGCTTCTGGAAGGATCGTTGGTTAGAAAATTCCTCATTGGCGGAATCCTCTAATCTGGACTTAGAAGCGCTTACTTCGAGGCAGCTGCGGGTGGCGGATTTCATTAGGAATGGTGAGTGGTGCTTCCCAAATGTTTCTTCATCATTCTTGTCTGAATCATTTGAGAAGGCGAAGAGAATATCCCTAACGAATTTAGAGGATGTATGCCACTGGAAATTATCTTCGTCTGGTGCCTTCTCTTTGGCCTCGGCGT
Organism: Macadamia integrifolia; assembly: GCF_013358625.1. Classification (NCBI taxonomy): domain Eukaryota; kingdom Viridiplantae; phylum Streptophyta; class Magnoliopsida; order Proteales; family Proteaceae; genus Macadamia; species Macadamia integrifolia. The sequence continues at coordinate 72,409 of NW_024868481.1, forward strand.
GGGAGGAGATAAGAAGCAAAAAGGCGCCTGTTTCTTGGTTTTCCATCCTCTGGAAAGCTCTTTTACAGCCACGGCAGGCAGTATTTGGATGGAGGTTAGCCCATGGTAGACTCCCTACAGATGACCAAGTGTGCAAAAAGGGGATTGCAATGCCTTCGAGATGTGGGTTATGTGAAAAGGCAGAAGAGTCTAGTTCCCACCTTTTTATTCACTGTGAGTATATCCAGGCCCTGTGGAATATGTTCTGTGATCTATTTGGTGTCAGATGGCAACACTTCACAAGAATGGAAGATTTATTTAGCTGGTGGAAACGTAAAGCAAAATCCGTTACATTCTCAAGACTATGGCTTAGTGGCGTGGTGTTAATTCCTTATGCAGTTTGGATGGAGAGGAATATGAGAATCCACGAGGGTACCTATTGGCATCACAGGCAGCGTTTTGCTATGATTAAAGGTGAGATAGGTATGATTTCGACAGTGCACCTTGGGAAAAACTTGTCCGTAGCTGATTTGATGTGTGCAAGGAGAGTGGGAATTGCCCGGGTAATTGGCAAGCAAAGAGGAATTTTTGAAGTTCGATGGTGTCTCCCCCCTCAGAATTGGATTAAGCTAAATATTGATGGGTGCTCGCTAGGGAATCCTGGAAAGGCTGGAGCTGGCGGTGTGTTTAGAAATTACAAGGGCGAACCTTTGCTGAATTTCAGAAATTTTGTTGGTATAAAATCTAACTTTGAAGCTGAATTCTTAGCTCTCATTACCGGCCTTGAACATGCAAAAAACTCTCGTATCCTAAACCTTTGGATCGAGTGTGACTCTGCTGCTGTGGTGTTCTTATTCTCCAAAGGGCTGGTTCCATGGTTTATTCAGCAAAGATGGAGGGGCGTTCTCTCTTATTTGGGTTCAATTTCTTGGAAAGTCACTCATTGCTACCACGAAGCAAATGTGGTAGCCGATTTCTTAGCGAAAACAGCAGCAAGATTTGAATCAAATTCCCCTGTCGAAACCTGGCCCCTTCTCACCTCCAGGGAGCTGGAATTGGATGTGGCCCAACGGCCAAGATTCCGATTCACTTAGTTATTTGTTTTTAAAAGTTTTTGTTAGACTTAGGTCTGAGGTCCTCTCCTGCTGATGGCAATGCCGAAGGTGGGGTTGATTTCATTTCCTTCGTCTAAGTATTGTTGAGTGTATTATTCCTCTTGTATATTCTTTCTTTTTATTAATCCAATTGATCTTTAGCGAAAAAATATGATAATCTTTCTAAACACCATAACATCATTCACAACATATTAACATGAGAGGAATTCTTATTCACATAACAATGTAAGAGGCATATCAACCATGTTAAGCCTATGGATTAACACACTTTAGTTTATTGTATATCTTCTTTATTTTTGCTTTAATCCGTAGAATGTACAATCCCTTTATATGCTCAATTAATGCAAGCACTCTTTTATTTCTTATTCAGCCAATCTATGTTTAACCCTTTTCTACTTCCATAACATCTAATATAGATGATCGATATAAAACAAATTATATATCTTTAAAATAAACTTAAAATAAAATAAATTATCAATAGAACTTATCTCTAGATTAGGTATTTGAGACATTTCAAAATAGGTCTCAACATAGGGTTCGTGCACTGTGATCATTTCTGTCAAACCGAAATGACCACAGTACATTGAAACTACCTTTCCCTCTTTTCCAGAAACCAAATGGATCTAGTATTTTTATGGATAGCATTAGACAAATAGAGCTACAAATAATTAGAAGGGTACATACTCTTAAACAGTCTTTAAAGCATCCAAAATATAGACACAAAGACTGGTATATGCATTAGACACATGCACTAGATAGAATTGACCGTAGTCTAGTAAAATATATTTTTCTACATCTTTCATAGATCAAAAGGATTGGGGATTTTTATGGGTGAAACTAGACTAATAAATACATAAATCATTAGAAGAGTTCATATTCTAAATCAATCTTCAAATCATTCAAAATATATATACAATTACTAATATATGCATTGGACCTATGTATTGGATAGAAATGACCACAGCTCAATAGAAATTCATTTTATCCCTCTCCTGTAAATCAAAAAGATCGAAATTTTTTATGACTATGTCCAATCCTATGTTTAACCCTTTTCTACTTCCATAACATCTAATATAGATGATCGATATAAAACAAATTATATATCTTTAAAATAAACTTAAAATAAAATAAATTATCAATAGAACTTATCTCTAGATTAGGTATTTGAGACATTTCAAAATAGGTCTCAACATAGGGTTCGTGCACTGTGATCATTTCTGTCAAACCGAAATGACCACAGTACATTGAAACTACCTTTCCCTCTTTTCCAGAAACCAAATGGATCTAGTATTTTTATAGATAGCATTAGACAAATAGAGCTACAAATAATTAGAAGGGTACATACTCTTAAACAGTCTTTAAAGCATCCAAAATATAGACACAAAGACTGGTATATGCATTAGACACATGCACTAGATAGAATTGACCGTAGTCTAGTAAAATATATTTTTCTACATCTTTCATAGATCAAAAGGATTGGGGATTTTTATGGGTGAAACTAGACTAATAAATACATAAATCATTAGAAGAGTTCATATTCAAAATCAATCTTCAAATCATTCAAAATATATATACAATTACTAATATATGCAGTGGACCTATGTATTGGATAGAAATGACCACTTTTTTCGCTAAAAAGTCATGTATATTAAAAGAAAATGAAGAAAAAAGAAAAAATAGTACATCAGATGAGGAAGGGAGAAATACCCAACACTCACACTAAGAAGAGAGGGAGAAGCAGAAACTCCACCTTCGGCATTGCCATCAGCAGAATTACGCAACTACCCAACTCCACCAAAAACAAAAAATCTGGAAAGAGAAGAAATTCCTAGGTGAATCTGAACCTAGGCCGACCCGATGCATCCATGTCTAATTCCATTTGAACCAGGGTTGGCCAAATTGAAATAGGCTCTGACACTTCAAAACGAGCAGCTGACTTTGACAAAAAATCCGCCACTGAATTTGCTTCCCTATAACAATGCGTTATTTTCCATTCCACATCCTCCAAATAAGAAATACAATTTATCCATCTTTGCCGAGCTATCCATGGACTTTGCCTCTTCTGAAAAATAGTCACAACTGCAACTGAATCACATTCTATCCAGAGCCGTTTCACATTATGCTGCTTAGCTAATTCAATCCCTATCATAAGCGCTAAAAATTCAGCCTCAAAATTTATGCGAGTTCCTAGAAATTTTCTGAAATTTGCCACTACCTCTGCCTTTTCATTGCGAAGGATTCCCCCTGCTCCAGACTTCCCTGGATTACCAATAGAGCAACCATCCGAATTGATTTTTATCCAACCTGGATTAGGAGGGCACCAGAAAATATTGAAGATTTCCCGAGGCCTTCTCCGCACTCCTGAAATACCCAATCTTCTTGCAGTGATAAGATCCGAAATTGAGATGGCTGCCCCTGAATGAACCAGCTCTTGGCAGCTAATTTCTCTCTTCACTTGTCCAAAACAATGCTCTTTTGATTTTGAGATTCCTTCGAATTTTTTTCCATTCCTCTCCAACCAAGTAAAGTAAGGGATTAAAACAAAACCCTTCAGCCACACCCCTTTAAAGATGGTCTTCTTGGCCTGATCTTTCCACCAAGCTATCAAACTTTCAACTCCTTCAAATCCAGGCCACCTAAACCCAAAACAACAACAAAATTTCTGCCACATGAAAACAGCAAAAGAGCATTCATACATGGTATGATTTATTGACTCTTCCGCTATGCCACAGAGAGTGCACTGAGATGGCAATGGAACCCCTCTCTTTTTCACATTATCATCAGTAGCTAGCTTATTTTTCAACATTCTCCATCCAAACACCGATTGGCGAGGCTGAAGATGAGAATTCCAAATCAATGAATACCACCCCACCTTTGGCGATTCCCGTCTTACTTTTTCCCAAGCCGATTTTATTGTAAAAACTCCAGATGAATTTAATTCCCAATGACAAATATCATCCAGATCTGAAATTATGATATCCTTGGCCTGATCAAAGATATTTTGAAAAAATTCAGAGCTCACCTGGGGAAAATTCCACTCATCTTGGCAAATGAAATCAGAAACCTTTGCCTGCATCGAATCAAAGATATCTAACTGCAAACCATACATCTCCTCAATAGACTTCTTTCCCAGCCAGCTATCTTTCCAAAAATTTATCCTCTGACCATTCCCAACAGTCCATTGCTCATGAGACTGTACCCACCGCCACACCTTTTTAAGACCAGGCCATATCGAAGAGGAAAGGTAGGTAGTTTTCAGCGAACCATCAATCTTCAGAAAACGGGCACGAAAGAAAACACTCATTAGAGAATTTCCATGTTTGATTTGCCATGCTAATTTGCACAGGCATGCAAAATTAACATCTCGCAACCTCCTAATGCCAAGACCGCCTTCCCTGGTAGGTTTACATACCTCATCCCACTTCACCACTATCTTCTTCCCTGTCTCCATGTCACCAGACCATATGAAGTTTCGCATCCACTTTTCTACTAATTTTATTGAGCTTCCTGGCCACCAATAAATCCCGAAATTATGAATTGGTATGCTTGAAATCACTGATTTAACCAGCTCCACCCTACCAGCCATGGAGAGAAGCCGACCCTTCCATCCCGATAACCTCTTCTTGATTTTATCCATCAGCGGTAACATGTGGTCCCGTTTAACTCTCCCCTTGAAGAGCTCCACACCTAAATATTTAGTAGGCTGCCTTGCAGATTGGATTCCCATAAAATTACTTATAAAATGTTTCCTGTGAGGGGCAACCTTTCCAAAGAACAAACTACTTTTTTCTAGATTAAATATCTGGCCAGAGAATGCCTGATATTTATCAAGAAAAGCCTTAAGATTTTTGACAAACTGAGCAGATGCATTAATGAAAATGAAAATGTCATCAGCAAACAATAAATGGGAGGGAGTTAACACACCTCGAGGCCCAGGAAGAGACTTTATCAAACCATTCTGAACCATGCTTCTAAGACCTCTACAGAAAACCTCTTCTGCTAGAATAAATAAAAAGGGAGACAAAGGATCTCCTTGTCGGAGACCTCTACCAACCCCAAAGAACCCCACCGGGCCACCGTTCACCAAAATTGATACTCTGGAGGATAGAAGAAGGTTGTGAATCCAAGAAATCCACCTAGATGAGAACCCAAATTTGCACAGAACTGCAAAGAGGAATTCCCAAGCTAGAGAGTCATACGCCTTTTGAACATCGAGCTTCAGCCCCATTCCACCACCCCTAACCGAAGAATGCATCAAATTTGACAGTTCTGAGGCGAGGCTGATATTTGCTGAAATTATTTTACCCTGCTAGAAAGCGCCTTGCTCTTCCGAAATCAATTTAGGCAAAACAACAAGTAATCTTGAAGATAGAATTTTTGATATCACTTTGCAATAAAAATTCCCCATACATATAGGTCGAAACCTATCTAGAGAGGCCGCACCCTCAACTTTGGGGATCAAGGAAATAAAGCAATTGTTTATTCCTTTAGGAAGCCGCCCTTCCTCAAAGATTTTTCACTGCCCTACAAAAATCACCCTCAACAATGGCCCAACATCGGCTGAAGAAGCTGCCTGGGAATCAGGACCTGGAGAGCTTACAGGATCTAAATCCCAAACAGCTTGTTTTATTTCATCCCCACTCGGGACAATCTCCAATCCTGCCACGTCCTCCTCCTCCAACACTCTGGGAATATTATCAAGAAGGTCATTATGAACCGTGATTGCATCAGCCTCATGAAATTTCTCAAAAAAATCAGAGACATAAGACGATATTCCCTGTTGGTCTGAAACCCAAATTCCATCTTCCTTTTTTAGGGAGGTGATCTGATTTTTCAACCTCCTAAGCTTCACGGAGAGATGAAAAATTTTTGAGTTACAATATCCATTTTTCATCCATCTCAGTTTAGCTTTTTCAGCCCACAACTTCTCGTACATTTGGTTGGCCTTCAATAATACTGTTTTTGCATCTGCCTCTCTGTTAAATAATTCATCAGTCATCCCAGCCACCTCTATCATGTCTTGAACCTTCTTTAATTCCAGCTTTGCTTTATCGACCTCGTCATTCAGGTTAGGAAAGGTAGCCCTCGCCCAAACCTTTAAATTCTCCTTGACCTGCTTTAATTTTTGTGCCAGAACGAAAATTGGATTACCTCCTATCGGAGTTTTCCAAGCTTCCTCAACCACAGAGATAAATTGATCATTTTCCATCCAAAAGCTATGGAATCTAAAGGGGATATTTTCCATCGATACTTAATTTATGAAATCCTTGAGACCGCTGTTACCAAAATAACCTCCATAATCTTTCGACGAAGAGAAAGGAGTTATATATGCCTCCAGTCGTTTGGAGAGTAGAAGGTAAGTGGTTACCGGTTAGTGTCTATTTTGTATGATGTTTATTAAACCATGGTTTAACAGTGGTGGGTGAGGGTGTTTTCATTAGAACAATCATAGTTCTTTTAGGATTTGGATGAATTTGCCCTTTTATAGTGCTCTGTTTTTAACAGAGTAAACAAATATGGAATTTTTCTATTGATAAATAAAATATCATTAAGCCAACTCAAATCCTATCCTATGGACTCAGACCAAGAAAACAACCGGTCAAGGCCAAAAACTCTCAATCTAAAAAGGAGTTTTCCATCAAAGTTATAGGATCAATAAAGAAGAAAAATGATAATCATATTAAGGGCTATTAGTCTATAATATTACCGGTGCTTTAATGTATTTGCTATTACTATTTTCTTTATTTATTTTTGGGTGGAAGACCACCTTAAACATTGAAACCTACACGTAAGTACTTGATAAGGACATTGCAATGCTTGAGAGTTAGATGGCACGTGGTTTAAAACTTTGACTGGTAGCTTGTTTTGGCTGAGGAGATAGACAAGTTAGGTTTATGAAAGTCTTGAGAGGAGTTGATTGGTAACTTATGTATTGTTCCTCACGTGCTGAGGATTTCAGATTCTGATTTAGTTGCGTAAACACCCTTAGTTTGATTGGGTCCTCCGACTTCCCTCTCATTGAGTTAAAAATATAAAATCTGAATTTATAAAATAGAAGATCTAAAAACTTATTGCTTTGATGTGACCATAGATTTCAACAACATGATCAGTTTTCTTATTTGTGAGTGAATCCAACGCCTAACGTACTTGTTTGCAATTTCTTTTTGAAGAGGAAGCATCAGGAAAACCTGACTTATCTGCTGATGGTAATGCCGAAGGTGGATAAGAGAATTCAAATGTTTTCTTCTTCAGTTATGACGAATTTTTAATCTATACATTTTCTCTCATATTAATATATTCTTTTACTGATCTTAAGAGAAAAAAAAAAAGAAAAAGGAAGCATCAGAAGGTTAGCCAATCAATTCTCATCACATATCACATGGGGTGTGAGTTTGTATTTAGTGTGCTTCCCATCCCCTCACTCCCTATCATTTTCCCATCCCTTTGTAAATAGGGTAAAGGATATGCATGACACCCATTTGTGGATTCTTTTGTCTTAACGATACTCTATTATCACGATACTCTATCATCGAAGAAATGAAGAATATTTTGGATAATGGAGAAACAAGAAAAATTTGTATTTCAAAAATACAAAAGGAAAACCAATTAAAGACTAGTTATTAACCGTAGTCATTCTTGGCTTTGAGACTGAAACCGACTGAATTGCAACCCTAAGGGAGCCTGTGTTTTTGTTGTGTATATCTCTAAGTAGTCTAGGTAGGAGGAGAAAACAAAGAAAGAAAGATGGATAATGAAAAAAGGGCATTTCATGCACCCACCAAGGACCATTTTAGGCAAGTCTTTGAGAAAGACACCACATGCACTTTTAAGTCGTCAAGATCAAGATACAGTATGGCATCTGTTCTTTTTTTGTAGTTTTACCATATGGATCGTGTGAAAATTGTCTACAGTTGCTGCATGGGATGGCTGGAAGCCCCTTAAGGGGCGTGTTTAGATATTCTCAGCCATTCGATGCTCAACACACCTCATTGCTCACTGCAGAAGATGTGGACTCATGCGAATCTAGGCAGCAGGTACTATGGGTTTTAGATATGTAGGACCAATAAAAGCATAATCGAAACTGAATGATTTGCAACACTAATGGAGCCTATAGTTTTGTTGTGTATATCTTGAAGTCTAAGCGTAGAAAATAAAGAAAGAAGGATGGGTATTTCTTGTGCACCCACCAAGAACCATCTTAGTCAAGTTTTTGAGATATAAACCACACGCATGACTTTAAGGTCGTCAAAATTCAAAAACGATATGGCATATGTGTTCATTTCTTGTAAGTTTACCAAACGAATTTAGGCAGCAAGTACTCTGAGTTTTAGAACACACAGCCTTCAAGCTGAATCTCTATCTGACATCTTACTCAAGCTTAAGACACCCAATGACCTTGATCGGTTGACCAAAACACAAATCTTAATCATTAGCCTCTATCACCATTTGCTTTATTATTTATTATTATTATTATTTTTGGTAGACACCATTTTCTTTATTTTATTTAGCAGACAGAAAATCATCTCAATTTTACATACACCTAACTAATTCCCCACTCATATTATCCATAATATAACTAAATGGGAACAAAAGCCTACTGGTGTGTTCCAACCATAGATCCCCCACTCATCCCCAAAGCCTTCTAAATTTTCTTACCATACTAATTGGTGTTGCCTATTGATAATCATCCACTAAAGAATTATCTTACAATATTAATCTCTCCAAAGAGATATCAAAAATTATACCCACAACCCAGGAAGACAAATGGAAGTGCATTTTACACACGAATGGCTTGTTTTCCACAAAGGTTGGAGCAAAATTCATCTGTTCTACCCTTAACCCTCATAAACCAATCAATGCTTTCAAGAGAAACTGGTGGAAAACACTCGGGAAATTAGAAACTCACCCTAAATTCAAGACCTTCCTATGGCGATTTTCTCACAAGGCCATTCCAGTGCGGTCTCTCCTAGGAAGATGGATGGATATAGATACTTCATGTGTTTTCTGTAGCCAACATGAAGAAACAATAAACCATATTTTCTTTATGTGCGACTTCTCGTCGCACATTTAGGCAGCATGACTAGGTGTGCTTTTCAACCCCTAAATTTCTCCACCTGTGAACAGTTGGTTAATTTTCCTCCTTAATAATAAAAGCTTTACCCACTCCCAACTTAGACGGATTTTCAACATTTTTTCTATCACCCTATATTTTATATGGAAACATAGAAATGATATAATTGCTTCTACAATAAATCCAACCCCCACCTTGTAGTAACAAATACAAATAATTGGATTGCTTATCTTGATTTATATTCTAAACGTTTTAATGATTTGAATTCCCTTCCGACAAATGGTCCAGCAAGCCTGATTTCAAAATGTCATAAGTCATAACCCATTTTTGTCATACCCAATTTTTGTTTGTGCTGGTGCTACTAATATTTTGAATTCAGCTTTAGGCTGGGCATATGGATTTCTTATCCAAAGTAAGCTTAGGGTAATCACATCTGGTAAGCTAACAAGAAAGAAGTACTCGAAGCAGAAGAAATGCTGGCAGGGCTGAAGACAGCAACAGATAAAGATTGGGAAGTGAAAGAAATATGGTTCTCAAAACAAAAGCTCCTAAAGCTTCTCCCACAGCCAGATGGAGGAACCTAGTCACTACTTCACCTCCCCACTTTTTTGAAAATTAGAAAGCTATCAAACGACATAACCTCTTATTGTAACAAATATAATAACATGTCTAGCCATGCACCAGCTAGTATCGATAGCCAACTCAGGAAGTATATCCTCTAGTGCTTGTACCTAATCATACTGAAAGTCTATGTAGTTTGTGTGTTTTCTTTTTCTCTAATAAAAAAAAATTATTTAGTGAATTTTCGGGTCCTAATTAGACTAATTATAATTAATGAAGATGATGCTTGAATGAATAGTGCAATGTAATTAACCCCAAGGAGTAGCCAAGTTGGCAAGGGACTCCTCTTACTTTCTTGAGGCTATTCACACGGGGGTGTTTAGTGCTCCATTGATTTCAGTGAAAGTTAAATGGTACTCATTCAACTCCGGTCCATGCAGTTGTGGGGGTCAGTATGGGCCCGCGGAACTAGTTAGGCAGAAGGCTTGGATACATGTCATTACAAAAAAAATAGTGCAATTTAATTATGGAATCCTAATTTCTCTAATTATTTGAAAACTTTTAATAAACTAAGATTCTGTTAGTTAATTAATTAATTACATTAGTTTTTTTTTTTTTTTTTTTTGGGGGGGGTGGTGGGTAAATGAATTATATTAGGATAACTACTTTCAGTGAATGCATCATTAAAATTCTAAATAACCTAATTACACTTAATTAAATCTAAGCCTAAAATGTTAAATAAGAGCATCATGAAAACCTACTTAATCTAATTACACTTACTTTAGACTAGCCTTAGTGATTTATTAAACACTGTTGGAATTGAAATGATAATTTAATTTAAATTATTGTAAGATTCAAATTACCTTTTGGTTTCTTGTGTCTTTTCAGATCTGACCATCTTTCTATCTTATTGTATGACCCCCATAAAATTATCTCTATGTATTCTCATAACCTTTTATGTATTTACAAATAATACTTAATATGGTCTCTTCATTTTTAGGACTTTATCTTTTCAGATTGAAACTGATTTGAATAGGTAAGAATCATAATTGAGTACAGAATATAGCCACAACCTTTGATATACACATATACACAATTACAAATCAAGTAATTAATGAACAACATTATATTGTGTATATATACAACACATCTAGCTAGTATGATGGTATGTAGAGTTGGATCGAATACTCATGTAGCTACGACCATCTGATCTTGTTTAAGGATGGTATTATTTCCGTCTAAAAATTGCTTATACCATGTAGCCGATAATTTCGGTATTCTCTCAAGTGTTAACCAATCAACGTAATGAAGCCCGAATCGCAAAGTATATTCGAATAACCATTCAAAATTGTCAATAAGAGACCATATGAAATAACCTCTCACATCAGCTCCACCATCCCTATGAGAAAAAATATATGGACAATAAGACCCATTTAACTACAAATATATATATATATATATAAATAAGATGTATATATTATTAATCTATATAGTACCTCATGGCTTTAGCAAGAAAGGTCAAGTAATCATTCAAATATTCTATTCTCTTTGTGTCATTGAGGAAGTCCTTAATAGAAGCCCCAGCATAATTTTTTTGTGCAAACCCTGCAAACAAACCAAAAGTATTCTTCAAAAGGCTCAACTTATCCTTAAAAATGTGGACCTAGATCCTCTTTTGTGCCCCAGTGCTTCAAGTCACATTTGACGGTTGGCAGCATCTGGGCGTGAACCCCCTGACAGTGGGATGTGCACCTGACGCACTGGCATACTTGAAAGGATCTGGTTCTATAATTGTTTACAAGTAGGGTAAAGAACATTTTTCATCAGAGAATGTAGAGTCTAGTATAGAATCAATATCTACCATTTTCTGTAATGAAAATTGGAGTATTGTTGTATCGTTCTTTAAAATATAAGACAATCTTCTCTATACCATATGGAACCACATAGAAGTTTGGCATTGCCATCTGAAATGAAAAGAAAAGAAAAGAGAAAAAATATATATTAGGAAGGATATGCAGCTCAGATCAATCTTTTTTGGAAAAATTAAAATGAAGATTTCAAGCATGGAAGAAACTTGGGCTTGGCCAGCCTGAGGCTTGATATACCCAGCCATAAAACTAGCCCAATTTTTCTGGTCCGGCCCAAGCTCATTAGCTCAATTTAGGGTTAATTAGGCTTGCTGCAATGATCTCTATCTCACCCCAGCCTCAGCCCAAAATATAAACCATATGATATCTCATGTTCTTTGAACCATTAGAACAAGTGATGATTCTCTCAGAGATAGATAGATAAGAAATTCAATTAGTTCAAGTCATTAATTCTTACTGGCTCTCCAATAAGAACACCATCTCTTTCTCCTGTGAAGTACACAAAGGAATCCCCTTGAGGAGTACCCTCATCACAAGGAGAGAACAAGCAATCTTTCACATAGGTTGTTGTATAGTGATTGATCCCAATAAAATCCAACTTGCTCTTTAACTTGTTCTTCTCCTTCGCCGAAAACATCGGTAACCTACGACCCAAAATCTGGCGCATTTCAGGAGGATAATCACCATACATTATAGGATCCAAGAACCTACAAAAATCAAATAAATACATTGAATATGTTTCCCAAAAAGAGGGATAAAAAGACAGAATTTATATATATGTTACCAAGCATTGTCGAAAGCTAGAGCCCGTCGAACCGCGAAATAATCTGCTGGAATGTTTCTGAGTGGTTCATACCAAGCTGCATTGAGTACAATCCCTATCATACCACCTTGCTTGGCCTTGTTGAAATATACAATTTTATACTGTTAATTTGTATTGATGACTACAATAATTATTCTCTAATTAGTAATATCAAATAGGGTATTATAAATTTATTACCTGAAATTTTTTTCTATAGATATAAGCTGCATTAGCATGTGACAATATAAGATTGTGTGCGGCAATGTAAGGTTCAATAGCTGAGTCCCCAGATCTGCAGTAGGTAGACTGTGAACAGTGGTTTGGAGGGAATTCTCCACTAAGGTAACCTAATGTGATTGTCATGTTTGGCTCATTGAATGTGCTCCAATACTTCACTCTATCACCAAAAGCTTTGAAACATACCTCTGCAAAGTATCCATAATCCTGCCTGTACAAGTGGAATAATTTTATGAAAAAGGTTTCAAAAATTACATTCACATTAGTAAAAAAAACCAATTAAGGTCATTGACAACAGAACTGTTATCTATTATTTGTTCCTTGATCTACTATTAGTGGTATTGGCAGAGCTGATGCATGATTTTCATTAATCTATATATCTTCATTTTCATTGCAAAATATTTCTACAAAAGAAATTTTACATGAAATTTTTATTCATATAAAAAAAAAATATATGATTTTTCAATGTTAAACTTCGTATTTACGTAAAAACATAAAAATATATATATATATTATATATATTTCACCTTTGTACAATGAAAATAAATGAAAGCAACATAATGGAACCTTAGACCATTAAACAAAAAAAAAAAAAAAAAAACGAAAATATATAGATGATACAAAGAAGATTAGCATGGCTCTTGCACAAGGATGACATGCACAAATCGAGAAATGGTCAAATTTTTTACTTATCGAAAAAAAACAACCATACAACCAAATCCACTATGTACCTTTATGTAAAGACATTTCTGGAGATAAAAATTTTATGAGGGAAAAAGAAGCATGAAAGGTAGTGTGGCCCCTACGTTTAGACATAGGTGAGTGAAAAATGACAGGCCCACCCCTTATGAAAAGTAGAAACCCGACGATATTTCTGCGCATGGTCCAATTGGACCTGAAGCTGATGCTTGGACGATGCTGCCTTTTATGGAACCTAGCTTTTCCCATTTTATAATACTAGAAAGTCCAACTAATCTAAGCCATCAGATGGGTCCACTGAATCCCAATTCCCCCATAATGAATGACAAAGAAATTCCTTAAAAAATGATTTTTCTTTGGGTGCAACCTTATAAAATAATTAAGAAGAAAAGAAATGGCTAGGTTAGAGACTTACTGCATTTGTGTACTCAACCATGACCCATATCGATCCTCGAGTAGTTGAGGAATATCATAATGGTTCAATGTAACAAATGGTTGTATCCCTAGTAATTCAATAGAAAAATATGAGGTTTTTTTTTTTTTTTTTTTAAATTCTTGACCAATAGTAAAGGAATATGCATGTGCAGTAGAAAATGAATCTTAATAAGAAAATAATATTGAATTTTACCTCTGACCAATATAGCATTGATAATGTTGTTGTAGAAATCAATTGCCACAGGATTAACTCCTCCAAATCTACCTCCTGATGTTGATACATTTTAGATCACAACTCCATGTAAATTTCTCCATTTAAAAGGTGAAACATAGTAAAATTAGTTCTAGTTACTCATTAGTTCTATGTAGTTACTCACTTGGGAGGATTCTGGACCATGAAATTGAGAATCTGTAGGAATTTACTCCTAGAGAATGCATTAACTCCACGTCTTCCTGTTTGATGATTATAGATGTTCTTAGTAAGAAATTCTTACATGCAACTGGCAGCCATCCCCACTCCTCTAGATTTTTTTCAAAGCCAGGAGTGGTCAAGTTTATATGGGTTTGCAAAAAATAATTATTATAAGACGCCTATCCAACTATATGTCCAAATATGGGAGATTTTATCCACACACATAAAATTCATCATAGAAAAAATCCTTATGTGAATTCTATTTGTGTGAATCAGATCATGTCAGAATGGTTTTTGTGAGAGAACCTGATCCACACTTCAAATAGAAAACAAAAGTAAGATCAAATGATCATAAAATACCTATTCATCTAGCATAAGCTAGACGTGCAATGTTGGAATTTAGTCATATGGAGGATTTCTATGGAATATTCTTCTTCTTGAAAATGATTAATCGCGTGTGAAAAAGTAGATGTTAGTTTCCTTTAAGGGATTTTCTTATTGACACCTGTAAGGTAATCATCATATGAGAGTCTGGTCCACTACTTAAAGATATCAAATAATTTGCAATTTTATTTTTTTGTCCTTTTAGTATTACGCAATTTTTTTTCCAATGACGATAATACTGTTAATATACATGTGTACTTATATTACAATGACAACTTTTGATAATAACAAAATAATGTCACTTTCACTTTTATTTCCTTATAAACTTTTGAAAAAAAGACAAGGAGAGAAAGAAGGGAATCTATTCATATAACCAATGGTGGTCATTCACAATTTGGGGGGAGATGTGGGGAGTGAAAGGGGTCATATCTGGACCATTTTATTGTTCAACCACCGATGAAAGAAATATCCACCTTTTTCATTTAAAAGGAAGCCCAAAACTTTTCCTAAGGTCACGGTCCATTCATATAACCAATCACGGCCACACACAATGAGGGGGGATGAGAGAGAAGGGGGTCATCACATTGGGATCTTCCCATCTTTCAACCTCTGTGGAAAGAAAACTATCCTTCAAAAAAATGTAAAATTTTAAATACTCCTATAGAGTGTCATTCAACTACATTTTTAACTAAAAAAAGAAACAAAGTTGTCATACGTAACATTGGAGGTCCTTAACCTCAGTAAAGACGTTTATTTATTTATTTATTATTTATCTATTTACATATCCGTGATTTGGACTTAAGTGGGAAGAGACTAAAATGAATAAAAAATGGTTTCCCAGCAAACCACTAAGTTGTTTGGAAGAGTACTTAATTGTTGAGTAGGGATTTACCATATAACGATGATAGTGATCATCTGCAACATCTCCATTGCCTCCTCCTATTATTTTTTCTTCAAATATGAAAAAATAAATAAATAATCAGTTAAAAAGGTTTTCTCCTCTAAAGTAGCTGAGAGAGAGAGAGAAGTCATCTACCTGGTGTGTGAGTGAAAACATCCCAATTGCTAAGGCTTTTGTTACCGGCTAAGTAAGCACCCTCGATCTGGAAAGTAAACATACTAAGGAGAGTCAATATCAATGTCAATTTTTTTCAATCACCGTTTTGTTACACGTCTATATCGTTCAGTCACACTACTTTATTAGATTGATTGAATTAATAATAGCTTATAGGGTAGGAGATTCCTGTACGCAACTTCAACGTAGATACTCCGCCTCATATTTGACATTTGGGGCCTTGTGTTGGGCCATAATCATCATCATATTCCTAGAACTCAAATCCTTTTTTTTTTTTTTGATAAGACGTAGAACTCAAATCCACTTGCACATATATTAATATGTGCTCCACAATTTATTGGAATTTATCTATATTTGGGATCTTTCTTCTCTTTTCAAGTCTTTTTTTTTTTTTGAAGATCCAATTGGAATCACCTAACATTGTTTTCTAGATTTAGTGCTTGACTAGGTTCCTATTTTTGGTATTTAAACTTGGAAGGAGACAAGAACTTAAAGTGAAATCAATTATAAAATGATAATAGAAATATTATAAACATAATTGTGTAATTATCTTAAATTCTTAATATATATGATAATTATGCTTTTTTAATAAAATCTACAAGCATGTCTCCTATGTCCAAACACATACTCTTGTAAATGACTAGTCAATCCTTATGAAAGATAAAAATCCCATTGATGCTTCCACGGGCACTCTCATTGGTCCCCACGCTGGTGTAGGAGCTGTACTCTCAGACAGAAAATTCTCTCCCTTATTTTATTCATAAAATCAAGGAATTTGGTTTTTTGTAAAATATAAGAAAAATTTAAATAACCATATGTGACATGTTTTGAAATTATATTATGCTTACACAATCATATTATGAAATTATTATAAAAATATTTCCTCTTAATTTTCCTTACAATTAGATGGAGCTGTAGAGATAATTAGGTGATTTTCAAGCATAAATCAGGGGAAAGCTCTTTCATTAATTAGATTACAGAGAAAAACATATCTAGATGGCACACCTGCTTTTGATAGATCCCTAAGTTTACATGACATGGAAGAAACCTTTTTTCCGTTTTTTCAATTGAAGAAGGGGTTCGATCCTATATGGTAAAAGGATACCAATATTCCTAGGAAAGATAATTCTTTCAGTACTCACTACTTATTTTACAAGTACCTACTCATCACACATGAAGTTTCAACATAAGCATAGGTTTCTAGTGATGAAATAAAATATAGCTAGTTTTGAACTATTTGAGTGCACGTGAATATCACAAATGAAAAGCGAGGACATCCATGAGAGGATAAATGATATGGATTGTCCTTAGAATTTAATATATGATTTTTTTTTTTATTCTTTTTTAGCAACCTGTGACCAACATGTTGCAATAGTGCAACTTAACCGTTGTACCACAGGCTCGCCCAAAAGTGAAGATTGACACTTCATTTTTCCACATACAGCGGGTGAACCCAAGAACAAGGAAGAAAAATATGAAAGAGAGGGCTAGGTCGACGCTTCATTACATAAAAGAAAAATTATCTTGCAGTAACACTTTAATGCATGGTATTTAGTATGTTATGATCACACAGAGAAGAACCTTCCTTCCTTTCTTCCTTCCTTCTCCCGTCTCCATTACTCTTTTCATGACGTCCCCTGAGAGAGAGAGAGAGAGAGAGAGAGAGAGAGAGAGAGAGAGAGGCTAATCACCAGATTAACAATCGTAGACTGGTAACTGGCTTTGGAAACAGAAACACACAGTACACTTCCAACAAGAAGAAAAAGGTTGTTTAATTCAAATATGAGTTGAACCATATATGACATGAAATCCAAACCCAGCTATTACACTAGCACAGAGAGAGAGAGAGAGAGAGAGATCTTGCAGGCCAAAGGACATGTTCATGGCTATTAACTATTCAAGGCAAGGGAACATCCTAGATTTTGGAAATTCTTAATGGGTTTAACAGTTTAGGTGACCTTGACTCATATATATGGAACCTTGAGCCAAGAAATCTAAATTCTTTGTTACTGTTATTTACCTGATAAGAAGATGTAGAAGTCCCAAAAAGAAACGTTGCAGGAAACTGGCTCCGATCCACCACACAACTAATCAATGGAATCAGTAGTTGAAGATACCAAATAGATACCACCAACACTGATCTCTTCATCTTCAAATCCCGTCTATCTACTACTACATTACTTGCTCTTCATTCCACTCTCTCTCTCAGTTTTCTTTGCTTTTGGGTGGTGGGGAAAGTTTATATAGAGAAAACGTTCATGACTGGGAAAGATTGTCAACCCAACACCCAATCCCACGCCCGCCACAACCCCCCCCCCCCCCTCCCCAACCCCCACCAAAAAAAAAAAAAACCCAAGAATTTCCAAAATTCATGACCTGAAAAAAGTTATCTATTCCTTAAAAAAATCATAAAAAATTGCAGGGAATTACTGTGCTGCCCATATGGTATAGGATCTCCCAGGACAAGTAAATAAGAGCACACAAGAGGGTCGCATAGCTGGTATACATGAGGCTCACATGTCAGGATGAGAGATGGTCAGATAGGAACGATAATCTGAGAGAGAGCATGATACCGGCAGCTTAGTTGCTAAGGCATCGCGTAAGCATCCAAGCGGTTTTACATGGATTGGTATAGTTGTTTTGCTGGTGTCGTATTAAATTTTGTTCCCCTGGTCGTGACAATTATGAATGACAGCACTGCCACCATTTTTCCTTAAATAATATCTAAAAAGAGTGTAGCTGTGGTGCTATGTACCTGTTATATTTAAAATTCAGATGAGAGAGGTTGGAGAGCCACTGTAATTTAATAAAAGAAAATGAGGATATTCCTCCTGAAAGGATTTTGGAATATCAATTCAAGCAAAATATCATTTGAAATATTAATTAAACAAAAATATCATCTAAACATGGCTCAGCCACTATAAACGCTTAAAGCAAAGCATAGATTTTTCAAGCTAACATCATTGAATATCAAAACAACTTTGTTTTTTTTCAATGGTAAGAGAGGAATCTTGAATATATATATATATATATATATATACTTCTTTTATCTTCATCAACATCTCAGTGATTGGTGAAGAGATTCTATTAGTGAAGGAAAATTTTTCTTATTTTTTATTTCTTTTCTTTGGCAAAAATGGGAGGCCAATTTTTTTGTCACCTTGAGTGGAGAGATAATTTCCTCATCCAAAATGAATTCATGCTATGATTAGGTTCTTGGAATAATAAGTTTAACCAGATAGTGAATATTATCATTAACTCTTATGTGCACCTTCTGATTAAGTTCTGAAATATTCCTAAAACAAAGATGAAATCTCATGACTGCAGAAGAGAACTTTTCTAACCATATGTGAAGGAATCTCACTCCAAAGAGAAATCTAACAATTCAAACTGGGGGAAACTAGGTTGGCTACAACCCCTAGTATTAACCAGGTAAATAGAATCTGATGTACAAGTTTGAAAATACCCTCTCCAGGTGAAATTTTCTACCCCTACGCCTAGGATTCCATTCCCTTGGCTACTGCCTGGGGTAATTGCAACTACCAAGTTTCGTTTCAAACCATAGAGTGTTTTTTGTGGGGGAGTGTGGCTCATGCTCAAACATATATGAAGGGTGAAATTAGTGACTAGCCAGCCTCCCATGAGAATGTAAAATGAAGTATCGGTTGATACATTCCTATTGACTTTCACGCATGTGCAAAGGAAACACTTCCCCTTAAATATAATATACCTTTTAGGATCAATTTTTCCTTTGCTTGAAAAGGTCTCTTCACCCATCATTTTTGGTAGTTGAATAACACTCTTTTAACAATGCTAAAGACATTTCGAACCTTGCCTAAACACAATAGTGAAATAATTATGAGATGGCAATGGTGGGATTCTCTTTCACCCAGAGTCAAAACTATCTCCCTATTTTTTCTGTCTTCCTCCAAGGTAAGAGTGGAATCTAATAGTTCAAACTCAGCAATCTACATAGGTCCCTTCATTGTTTTGCATCTTTGCTGCATTCCCATAGTTGATCGAGGCCAAAATGGAGCTTTGTATTGTACTGTACCAAACTTATCTTTTCCGTACTGAATCTACAACACATGAATTAGACCAAAAGTGATCCCTGTAGTTTATGGAAATGTCATTGGAATTAATGGCTAGCCACAGCAACAAAGCAATTTCGGAAAAACAAGTTAAAAGACAAAGATGTGAAATTCCATTTATTTAGATTTTTCACGCTTAGTGGAGACCTTCTCGAGGAAGTTCATACAAAAAGATTCCTTAAACTGGGGTGCTCCTTAGAGCATTATTTTGTAGCAGAAGGGTCTGAAAAAGCTCACCGAGGGGTCTTTTTGACCCTCAACCCGGGCAGGGAGGACTCGGGCAGGGAGCTCTGTTTTGTAATTTTTTGATCTACGCAATGATCATGCAAAGATGGATAAAGAGACTGATTTTTTTAGTGTTCCCTTGGCCATATGGTTTTTGTTTTTATTCTTTCATTCATTATTAATAAGTTTTCCTCGTTAATTTTTAATTAAAAAAAAAAATCTCTTTATCCCCATTATCAATATTTTCCAATCTAACTTGAAATCAGAATCGATAGAAGCCAAGCCCCAAGCAATTATGGGTTTTTAAATATGGCTAGGATGAGCATATCCTAATATAAAACATTCAACCTATGAGAACAAATGATTTAGTCCCTTGGACCAGCCAATATTCAAGTTAATTATAGTTTCCCCAAAGGTGAAACAGAGATCTAAAGGCTTTTTTGTAAGCTTCTATTTTTTTTTTATATATAATATACTTTGCTGACCTTTAGCAAAAAAAAAATTAGTTTCTCAAGTACATGGCCCACATGTACTGAACTTTTGAAAAGAGTTAATCACTTAACAATCGAACTGCCGTGGAAAAAAAGCAAAGAGAGTATTGCATATTTTATCCAAAAAAATAAAAAGTATTGCATATAGACAAATTAAGATTGTCATGAAATTAAGTTTTTTATTACCAAAATACCTAAACCCTTAAAAAGCCTGTGTTTTTTAAATTGTCAATTCTCTAGTCTTTTTTTGGTAGAAATCAATTCTTATAGTTAAATAAGAGAAAAGCCTTGGGGCTTTATTTTATTAGGTGGATGGATGTAGAATTTGAAAACATATCCACTAAATCTGATAAATATTAAACTAAAATGTGGTAGATGTTTTTTAAATGAGATTTTCTTGCTGAGTACCAAAAAAGTTCTTCCCATCTCACAATGAGGGAAAAAAAAAAACCTCATATTAGCTAATTTGTTGTGAAAGAAACTTTATTCTAAGAAATATTGAAGATTTTTCGAAGATCAACATGTGACTTCATTGGTTACATTTCAGTTTAAACACACCATAAAGGATTTTTTTACCATAGAAACCCATAAAATAAGGGTGTAACAATTTTTTTTTTATTTTATTCAACTGAATGTGACATCACATATATGATACTATAGCAATTTAGAAAAATGGGAGAAGATTCACTAAGCCACCATGGTAGGGTACACTAGCACCCTTGTGTCTATCTCTCTCTTTCCCATATAAAATCATTTCACGGCCTTCTTTTAATTGAATTATGTTGTTTTGTTGCACTTCATTAGTGTGCTTCCTTATATTGCTTGCTCAAAGGAACCACTCGCTTGAAAATATTTGTTATGTCCTCTCATATTCAATGGAGTGTTGAGTACTTTGAGTCTATACACTCATCACGATAGATGGGAAAGGATCACTTTATAGATTTCATCTCACTTATTATTACATACAGTTCAGCCCTTACTTAAACTCTTATGATAATTAAAAATTTGAGTCAAAAATTCAGTATGACCATGGATAGAGTTTTGTGGAGGACAAAGATCTGGGTAACAATAGATGGGAAAGGATCACTTTATAGATTTCATCTAACTTATTATTACATACAGTTCAGCCCTTACTTAAACTTTTATGATAATTAAAAATTTGAGTCAAAAATTCAGTATGACCATGGATAGAGTTTTGTGGAGGACAAAGATCTGGGTAACAGACCCTGTGTAAGGGATGTTCTTGTGATGCATCTTGGATTTCTACTTTATTTGCTCATCGTATTCCCTTTTCACTTATTTTTCCTTATTTCATTGTTTCTTGATTCTCATTTTCATATCTGATCCATGCAGCCAACCTCATTTAGTTCGGATACATTTATGTTTGTTGTTATTGTCAGAAATTTAGTAAAATTAGGAAGATAGAATTCAATATAGCCTCTGGCCACAATGGACTGCAAATGGATCAGAAACCCTAATCCCAACACCAACCCCACCCCTTGGCATGCATATGATTAGCTTGGCTTTGCATGGTAAATAGAATAGGACAAGCCATCAAGCTCAAGATCAAGCATAGCAAGAGGACCCAAAATCGTTTAAAGCTCCAAAAACCAACCCCAACCTTTAGGGGTACGTAAGACAAGTTGGGGCCTTGATTTGGCTCACTCTACCTAATTCGCACTTGTCTATGTCTCCTCGTCCCAGTTTCATGTAGAAGAAGGGAGGTTAAAGTGTGAACATGGATGCATAACCAAAAAATTACACAATGATCAATCTCTATCTTCAATACATCCATTGTCTCTTTGGGAATCATTTTTTTAGAGTCAAGAAAAAAATTTCTGTAACTAAAAGAGTCTACAGGAGAAACAAGAACAAAGGGAGGTGAAAGATGCAACTCAAAAAGGATTTGGCCAAGAGCCATAAGAGAAAATGTCATATGTAGTTATAAATGAAGTACAAGAGCTCACACTAGGTAAGCAAGTGACCTAAGGATCTAAGATTCCTTGGAGGCAAAGAGGCAAAATGTTACATAGTAGTGTGCACATTCACCACAAAATTTTCAAAAGCCTTCAAAGTGACTATCCATCAAGGATGATTAAAAATAACTCTATTGTGGGTTTTCCATATTTTCCACATAAGAGAAGATCATACAACCTCAAAATCCTTTCTATACGAAACTTCTCAAATTGTAAATTAAAAATCTCATCTCTAAAGGAGTTTGTTACCAGTCAGGAAGTGAAAGTATTGGTCAAAAGATTGATACAGGGAGTAAGGAAGGCCTCAGAAATAAGATGGCATATTATAAAGATTTACGGATTCTCAAAGATTAGTCAAGATGTTGTCGACCTACTGATGAAGCTTAGCCTTGGTCCTCTATTTATACTTTTTTTTTTTTCTAAAGGTCAGCAACTATTAAACCTGCAATTCGGATTGAAGTCCCTAGATTGACGATTGTCTTTTATTTTTCGAAAGACTTGTCCTATAAATCCGTTGTCAAGGAATCATCCTTGTAAATAACTCTTTCTTCTTTAAATAATAATTTTTTCGTTGTTCATGAAATAAGGAAAAAGGAGTCTGCCACCAATTGGGAAGTAGAAGAAGCATACCGACTCATTACATTGTGAGGATAAGTAAATTTGGCAAGGCTACCAAATTTTTCACCAAACATGCAAATAGGGCAGGATGGATTGGATGAGAGCTTTGTGCATAGAGAAGTTGATTCATTACCACAGTTTCATTCCATAGAAAGAATTTGATCTTAGGGATTAAATTCATCTTCCAAAGATCAATCCAAAACTTTGAATTTATAGCAATGAAATTAATAAGCAGAACGAATAGTAAACTTACAATTTTTTGCATAGGTCCATAACTAGCCATCCTCCCCTCTAATAGGATACAGTGTAATCTTCAAAACCTCATTAACCTCAACGGGAAGAAGCAAACTTTGTAGAAGAGGGATCCTCCAGGGTTTAATGGTGGGGTGAACTAGATCAGAGACCACTAGATGAAAGTGTGAGAATCCATTCATCTTTGAGTTAGAGAGTGCTTTCAATAAGAAGCATTTAAAGATTCAAATGATCATAATTAAAGAAATCCAGCCGTTGCTAGCTTTCAAAGAAAAAAAAATTATATGGGAATCAGGCCTTAAGATGATCAAGTTGTCTGGAAAAAATTTCGTTGTTGCTTGGATTGTAGCCTAGTAGCTGCAACCCCATGGTAATAGCCAAGAGAATGGAATCCCAAGTGCAGGTTTGAAAATACCCATTTAAGGTGAATTTTTTAACCCGTATCCCTAAGATTCCATTCCCCTGGTCAATACCAAGGATTGCAGGTTCTTGAATGCAACCCAGGCAACAATTATTTTCTATTTTTAAACTTATTGGAATCTTTCACATATTTCCACCTTAATTTTTAAATTTGTTGTACTATTCCACATATTTCCTCATTAATTAAACTTGTTGGAATATTCTATGTATTGCATTCATAGTTATTGTATTGTTCAATTAATTAAGCTAGACTAAACCCCTCTTTTTAAAGTAAAAGGAGCTTACATGGAGGAAGAATGTCACTCTCCATTGGATTGTTTGATCTACTGTTATCAATAATGTCTGGTTAGACACACTTTTTGTTAATATTTATATTATAGCAGGGACTGCAAGGCTACCATTTTTTTTTTGGTAAGGATGGGGGATGATGTCATTGGTTCGGTAAGCATTTTGAGATAACACATGGCTGGCTATAAACCAAGCAAAAGATACCCTTTCTAGAAAGAAAGGGGATGGCAAGTGATATAATTGATACTGTAAACAAAAATAAAAATATCTTACATTTTTTTCAACTTTATATTTGATTTGAAAGAAAAAAAACAAGGAAGATTAAGAATTTTTTAAACTTTATAATTGATATGAGAGAAACAGACAAAGAGGAAGAATGGTTGGGTTTGGGTGAATGGTTGGTCTTGGCGGATGCATGGATGGGATTGTTCATGCTGACGTGATATCTTTCATTTCTTGATTTGACCCACTCCATGGGCCCACCATTTCATCAGCAGTAAATAAGATGTGAGTCTAGTTTAATAGGAAGGAAACACGTCAGATTCAAATGGATGTGACAGGGATTTGACATTATAAACAGAACAGAAACACCCTCCTTGACCCACTTTCTATCTATGGGGTGTGGGTTATATATATTGATTCCTTAAGAATTGGAAATCTTTCCTCTTTGAGTGGAAGCATAATTTATAACTTGCACGTCTAATCTTCTTACGAACAGAAAAGAAAAATCTAATGTTTACTACTTACTTTCACAATTCTGTATACGGATTTTCCTTTCCCATACGAAAGGTTATCATGTTTCTGTATACGGATCATTTCAATTTTGAAAGACAATTGCGGAATCATAATTTTAAAAAATCAAATCGAATCGGATCGATCAAATCTCTCAGATCCATCATTTCAAGTATTGATATGTATCAGTTGTAATGATTAAAGTCAATTTCTAATTCTTGATCGATTCAAATTAGTTACCCATATTATTTCAAAGGTAAAACAGTGAAAAAATAATTATATCTTTTAATTTAAAAAAATTAAGGGCAAAATCAACAGATACTTGCTGATTCAATCTAATCCCATCCCTATATCTATGCTCATATGGGATTAGTATCAGTAGAAACAGATCCGATAACAATCCATTTGTAAGGTATAAAGGTAAAATGACTCAAAATAATAAATTTTTTTATAAGCAGAAAAAGCATGGGTACATCAATTCAAGTCATTTCGATAATTGGTATTGATTGAAATTGATCCCAAGTTTTAAAACTTTAGTTTGATTCCATTGAAATGAAAAAACCAACTGTTACTGTGTTGTAGGAATTTTTCTTCTACCTGAGCTCGTAGCCATTGAAATGGAATATTCACTTATTAGTTTTGTGATATGGTTTGATGACCTATCTAATCACTATTCTTCAACTTGTTTGATGGAAAGCATCAAATAAGTAAAATCATTCTAGCCACTAGGGGAAATGGGACCAATGATCCTTAATTCTTCATCGAAGACTTTTCAAAATTGGCAAAAGTTTTGCTTCACTTATGTGGAGTGGGAAGAAATTTTTTCAACACTTGTGATGGTCCTATCACAAACTTCCATCTCTAGTTGACGAAGTCGAAACTACCCTCCACCTTGTCATTTGATGGTGTTTAGATCTTTGTTATTAAATTCATTGAATTATTCGTGAATAATAATAATTCGGGCGAACAGAATTTTTCCGAATTAAAATGAAAAATTCTGACCGAATCCGAATTAAAAATAAAATTCGGTAAAAATCACGATTTTTTCTAATTGGATTTAAAAACACGAATATATCAGGCCGAACCGCTTTAAACCAAATTATTCGGTTCAAACACATTTTAAAAAAAAAATAAAAAAAGTCGAATAACAAAGCCCAAAACCGAAATAGGGTTTTGTTTTTTCTCCTCTTCTTCTCCATTCTCCCAAAATTTCCACCTATTCTTTCTCACTTCTCCCCCAAATTTTCGCCTCTGTGCCTGTTTTCCAATCTTCTTTCTCCACCTACTGTAATAATCCTAGAATCTCCTCTTTGTTACATCTATTTCTCATAACTTCATTCTGAGACGGGGGATTTAAGGTTTTGGGACAGATTTAAATACTTCTGGTCCTTCAGAGGTTGCTCAGCTGAAGTCATGGCGATGTGAGCTCGGGAGCACTAAAGGAGGTCGTCGACCGTGAGGTTGGTCGGCGGTTTCTTTAGAGGTTGGTCAGCGGTTTCTTTAGAGGTTGGGCGGCGGTTTCTTCAGAGGTTTCTCTTCTCTCTTGTCTGTTCTGTGATACTCTGGTAGTCGTGACTCCGGTCACTTAGACTTCTGTTCTTCAATTTTTTTTTTTTTTTTCATGAGTGTTTTGTTCAAGCTTTGAAATTGAAATGTGTTCTTCAGTTCTTTAAGTATGTGCTATTTCTTGAGTGATTTTTTTTTCTTA